>NW_009211658.1:0-13047 GCF_000690835.1 Fulmarus glacialis | reverse complement strand
GTCAGGTGATGCCGGGGGGGGAGGCGGGGGGGCAGCAGCCAAACATCAGGTGTTTGGGTTACAGTGCAGTTTTACAATATAGAAATGGTAATGCAAACATGAAGGGGTGGAAAGAAAAGCAAAAGGAAGAAAAAAAGTGGTACTTTTAGAAGGTTCGTGAAGAAGCCAATTCTTAGTTACTGATATTCCAAAACTATCAGTGAGCATGGAGAATTGCTCCTAACAGTGTTGCAAGTGAACGAAAAATTAGGTAGCAACAAAATTAAGTGGTCTGACCAACAGAGCCATGCAGAATTAAACACTTACAATCACTTTAAAGAAAAGCGAGCATTTTGTCCACAGGCACTCAAGGGCTCTATGTGACACTAACAGGAATTTCACTTTTGATTCTTCAGAGGGTTGTTAAGAAGAATCTGAAGCACACAAGCATATATTTTGGACTTTAAACTACCCAGCACTGTCAAGTTCCAAGTTAAAGTTAACCAGACTTTACCAGAGTATTCGATGCTACAGGGAACAGTGTGAAGTAGACCCTCAAATTTCAGGTAATGACGTGTCTTGCTTCCCATTTAAGATATCCTTACCTCCCAACGCAGACAATTTTGTGCTTATTTGAAAGTCTAAGGTGTGGATCAGCTGTGATATTTGATGAATGGCTTGCTACTGTTAAACAGGTGATCTTATTTGCTTGCAAAAGTAGCGTGCAGAGCAAGCCTCTACCTCTAAGCATCTCAAACTGCATGACCACATCTAGGCTGAATACTCAGCTATCAAAATATTCAAAGAAATCAGTATTTTATTTAACTATTTCACGATGATTTTACATATACATTCCATAAATACAGATTTAGATAGATGGCTATCACATGAAACTTATCTGAAAGAAATTAGGAAAACTAAAGACATGGAAATCAGAGAAGCCATTCTGAAAGCAAATTCTGAAGGTCTTAATTATTCAGTTCTCACGTCTATTCTCAAGCATATAAAATAAAGTACTAAAATCAGTTAAGATAAAACACACGAGAATTCTTTGTGTGTTATCAGCAGTTTTCATGCCGTTTTTACAGACAGTGAAGTAGTTTCAGACGTGCTTCATTATGGATTAGATATTGATCTAAGTCAGTATTGCTAGATTCTGAAATACAAGTTTGAGCATGCGCAGCAGAAAATTCCACGAGGCAATCATCTGCAGGCTGAGAACAAACAAGCATGCATAGCTAGTTAACAGCACAATTACTTTTATTTACAGAAACAACCATGCTCTCCCACTAAATCCAAGATTTCGTGAATTCTGAACAAGAATAACCAGAGTTTTTAAATGAAGATTTTTAACTGTGCAAGGATTAAAACATCTTCACAGAGCAGATAAAGAGCTCCTGCAACTAAATAGATATGGCTTATGGAACCAGTTGCTCTACCAGCATTTGTTTGTTTTCAAGGAAACAAAGTTTCACAAATCTGAACAATTCATTCCTCTCATTTTTTTAAAGCTACTACTTACAATCCTATTCAAGGAACTCACAAGTTAAATTCTGAAGAGTGATACGTGATACAACTGTTTCAGACACATGCCACACCTTTATTTTACTGATCAAAATCAGATCAAAAGGTTTGTTTGCATATTCAGAACTCTGGTAGAGTCAAAAGTGCTCAGACTATAGGAAGAATAAATAAGCTGGAGACCAAATTCCAATTAGTTTCAAACATTCCTATTGATGTTCAAATTTAGGAACTGTACTTCTTGGAATTCTTAACCATATACAAAAGAGTTATTAATTTAATCTTAAATATTCTATCTTCCTAATACTCAATATCTAGTCTTAGCATTACTCTAATTATATGCACACTTTTCAATAGTTTGATTACAGCACACAAATATTTAATATTTCTACATTAAATTGCATTCAATTAAGTATTTCCTTGAGCAGTCTACCACAAAGTAAAAATTTCTTATATACTACATCATACCTGCAACTTTGTCCCGAATAAGTTTTGCAGATTCAACTTCGCCAATACTGCTAAATAGACTCCGCAACTCATCTTGCGTCATGTTCTGAGGGAGGTAGTTCACAATTAAATTTGTTCTACCAATATCATCCCTGCAATCTTCAGCCATGTGATCTTCATAACCATTAGACATTTTATAATATATCTGCAAAGAGAAAAATCCCAAGTAAGTTCTAGATCTCTGCATTTCAATAAGCCAAACTTTCTCCACCTGAAGTAAGTTCGAATGTTTATTTAAAAAAACTGAGAACAAGCAACTGTTTCAACTATGCATTTTTTCCACTCACAAAACAAAACATTTGTTGAAAATTTCCAGAACAATTAATTCTTTCAAACTAACAAGCATGGCATTTTACAAAACCACGTACCATTAAAGAGCTCTTAAGGTTTTTTTTTTCCTACGTTAATAAAAAGCATCAAAACAGATTTTGTACACATTCCTGTAAACTGCAAAGTATTCACAACAGCTGAGTTAAAAATCAGGTTTCCCATGTCCAAGCACTTGACTAGCCAGAATCAAAAATGCCACCTCAACCTTAATTCCAACCTTATGCCCGGAACTCTTAAGAGACAGAAAGAGGAGCAGCAGACAGATCTACTAGACCCAGTTCAGTATTTCAACTGGGGACTATTTATTTTCTAAATGTTTTGTCCTTTACACATTACTTATCCTGCATCTTAAGGCCCTGTTATTGTTAAATGGTTGCCTTTGGGTGACTGCTTAATTGCATATATGAAACAGATGAATCTGTACTTGTACACTAACTTTGGTGTATATTGAGTATTTGACAGATTTTTTCATTTTTGCACCTTTTCAGAGAAAGCCTTGAGAAAACATCCAGAATTCCATCACATGAAGATACTCTCTGCCTTAGTCAGCCATCAGCAGGGACTGAATCCTGATGTTTCAGATGCAGAGGACATCTACAACTCAAAGTCACAACAGACCCCAGCTGCTCTTCCTTCATGGCCTGCCAGAATAGTAGATTTAAAGTGCTTTTACAACTACTTTGAAATTGTCAAAACCAGGATACCTAAACCCTTTTCCCGCAACAAGAGAAAAATGAGGTCAGATTCAGGAAGCCTAGACTGGCATGTTCTTTCTGGAAAACACCACCACCAAGAAGCTAATTTCTTGTATGGTTCCAGACTCTGGTTCTCAAGTTTGCTGCTGCAGATCTGTTCATCCTCTCAGGCCGAGAGCACTAAAGATCTCTAGCTCCAAAACAACATAGTTTTGTTTAACAGCTCTTAAAAACAGCTGTGAAGCACACAGAATTAACAGAAAGGCAGCTAAAACCCTGAAGTTAACTCATGGCCTCCTGATGCTCAGTTCAGCACTCCTCCTCTAAGTCATCACTATTTATGCATAAGCAACTACTACTAAAATTCCTCTAGTTGCAGTTTGCTTGAGAACTGAGCATATTACCTGAAGCAGGTATCACTAGCACAGTACTAATCTTGCCTGAAGGGATAATCAATCTGAGCTGAACTGAAACAGTTTAAGATATTATTGCTTCTCAGCCACCAGTAAAACATCAGGTCAGGTGTTCAGAGGACGGAAAAGCTTCTAGATCATCTCAACACAGAGTGAGCCAGCAAGCCTTACAGTACCATGTAGTTCATACTGGCTAGGTTTGCCAATTTATTTTTGCATTAAGATGGGTCAGAAGCATTCATGTGACCACATATACTTCTCAAATAAGGTGATTTTGAGTTACAACCATTAACATCACAAGACAACCATGTAGCATCAGCTTATAGATTTTTGTGAACCTACAGACATCGCTGCCCACTATGCTAAGGGCCTGAGCAATGGTACGTGGCTTTATTTTACAGATCAGGATCTACTAAAGGATGAGCCTTTCCAAGGACTGCACCGCCACTGACAACTGGAAGTTGAATAATGGAAAAAGTCAGGAAGAGCAACTAGAAATCCTAAGTCTAGAAAGAGAATGCTGCCCACAGGAAGGGACTTCAGTCCCTTCACCAGAAGCTATTGTTAAGGCATGTTGGGCATTTATTTCATACTTTCTTCTTGTGAAGGTCAGGGTTTTTTTAAATGGCAATAACACAGTACACCATTTTAGAATAAACCATGACTAGACATATGTTAATTTAAGATTTAGCATAGCATAGATTTAAACTGAATCTTTTTTTTTTTTTAATGTGTTGAAGCATTAACAGTTGGCAGTTTATAGAAGGAGAGGTCTTGCTCCCCCTCACCCACTGATTAGCCTTCTACCCCCTATTTCTGTGTTTCAAGTGTCAACAGGAACAAGCCCCAGCACCCTTCTGCCCACAGAATAACCAATTTGTACCATGAAAGCAATGGAAAACTACACCAGGAGGGAAACACTTTTTGTTGTGTCAGCAGTTTTAATCTGCTATCCTTGCAGCAAGATAAGCACCAGAGCTAATGCCAGAGGATAGGAGAGCAAGAGGAGAAACTGCAAAGCTAGAAGCAGGGCAAGAGACTCCCCCCCATCAGATGATTTTAAGCTGCCAGGTTGTCTCAGTTGTACTGTGAAATTATGTCATTAAATACACGTTGCCTTCCAACTCTGTCAGAACTGTCTGAGCACAACCTCAGAAAAGCTTCCTGTTCTGCTAAATGACACCAAACAGCTGAACCTTTTTTGTTCAACATATCTGAGCTATAAAACCAGATTACTTACATTTTCAAAATTCAAATTAAATTTTGAAAGGAAGGCAACTTTGCTGGCCTTTGTCCTGTATAAAATTCAAGCCCTAGAAGCACAACACACCAATATGTTGATGAGTATGGAAGTCGTACAGTACAATTAGAGTATTCAGTGCAATTAGAGTATTTAGTAAGCAAAGGAAGAAACGTTGAGATTTTTCCAACTTTACAAAAGTTCAAAATTTCCTTCATTTTAATCAAATTTGCCCAAGATACGATACAAATCCTTCCTGCTGCCAAGGTTTGCCTCCTGCCAAGTTTAAGAAGTTGCTATGTATTTTAACACTTTCCAAAACCAAAAACTTTTAAAAAAAAAAAAAATCTATTTTCCTTATCCTCCAAGGTACATCTGCTGCCTAAAAAGGAGGCACCACAGCTAGATACCAAGCACAGAAAACTCCCCAGCACACCATGATGGCAAGTTACCAGACTTATAGCTGGCATTAAGCAAAATTGACAGGAGTTTGGCAAGTGGCTATCGACTTTAAATCATTTTACCACAGCCTCTAATCTCACTGTCTGCAATACTTGCCATCTATATCTCCCCATGATAAACAGGGAGTGCCTAGAGCATTGTTGATTCAGAAGCAATCAGAACTGTGAAGGAAGCCTTCCATCTGCTTTTCTTCAGACATTAGAAAAAAAATATAGGAAGCCCTTGCATAAAGGCCTGGCAAACATTTTCATGGGATACCAGGAACAAAGCATGCAGAAGCAATAATGGCATAGTAGAGAAGAGGAAAAGGAGCAGAGTGCTGATAAAGAAGATACTCTTTTCTTCCTAATCTTTCACCAAGCACTTACACAATCTACTGCAAGACTAACACTTTCTGGCCATCCTGGAAGTTAGTGGGAAACCACTTCCTCCACTGGTGGTGAACAGTTCTCATGCCAGTGAGAATAAAAACAGCCCCTGAAGACTTGTTAACCTTTGCATACTGAAAAGAATTCCAAAAAGAAAAGGCAGTATAAAATAGTCAGTATGGATGAAATGAGAAACGCTACATAAAAAACCAGTTTTTCTTATTCTGCTCTCACTGAAATATGTTGAGGGAATCTCCTGATCTTTCCTTACCAAAAAGGGAACAATCAAATTCTATCAGTAAATATTCCAGACCTGAGAACCAGGCCTAGAAACTAACTTGGATCTGTAACTTCATTAACTGACGTTTGTCATTCCACGTTAACATAAATCAGAAGTCTGAATGCACTTATATTCTCAGCTGACAGGTCAAGGATGGGAAAAAGGCCTAAGAGCTCCATTTGGGAAGGCTACCTGTAATGAGACTGGTACTTTGCAGCCTTTCAAAAAAAGACCTATGTCCCAAAAAAAGGAAATTCTAAGACTAAGTTCCATTGCACTGCAGTCCCTAAAATGAGAATTTTTTTCAATAACCAAACCCTGCAACAGCCTGTTTTAAAAGGCAGCCTTCTTTTTCTTCCTTGTGTAAGATACCCTCAAACTTATGATGCTGAGGATGCATAGAGCAACCAGCATGAACCGTACATACTGTGCCCAAATCTTCCGTTAATTCTAGGGGTACTCAAATTCACATAGCCCAACACTTTACTACCTGCTTCAAAGATTGCTCATTTATCAACAACCAGGTCTGCATTCTCAGGACTGGACTGAGAAAGCTCTCCAAGGTATTTTTTTCAGAAGCGTTGCGCTGACCATGACAATCACCTTCTCACAAAGGTGCGCAAGATCCCAGAAGGTTTAAAAGAAAATGACACAAATGGTTCTGGCAACAGACCAATAAAAGCTTTTTCCAAGTGAAACTCAGTATCTCCATCCAGAATTCTAGGATACAGTGCTATTAAGTCTTTCATTGCGAGATGTTTGCTAAGAAGGAAGACCTGTATGAAACTGAGGAGATAATCTGGAACAGGAACATTGGCAAGATAGATAACCATTTGTTTTCAAGATCCCGCAAGAGGCTTAGTATACCTTCACCTTGTTCACAGGTCTGCAAAGTGGTCACTAGATCACAAACTTGAATGTAGACACCTAAACAGATGATAGATGATAATGTGAGCATTTTAGCTACTGCAGAACTTAAGTAGGAAACTCTTCCAGAAGCAATGAGCTCTGTGCTCCTTCATGCCAGCAATTAGCACCTTCATTAAAATCCAGGCAGCAGGTCTTACCACTACAGCAACTGACCTATTCTCATTCATGCAATATAGTTCTCCAGACAGTGAAAGCCATGTAGCAGCACTGTAGATGCACAGGTGAGCACTAACACTAGCTGTGCTGAACACAAGAAGGCCAGAGCTACCTCAAACATATTTCTTGTCTTCGGTATCAGAAGCACACAGATTACACCGATATCTGACACTTGGCCAAAGAGAGCCAGATGAATGCATTATTGTGGCACAGAGTTTGAGGCATCTTCACTGGAACACTGGGAATGGGCCATACTGAGCACAGCATAGTTCTCAAACCACAGTAGAACCGAGGTTATTGACCCAACACCTCAGCCTTTCTTTGCAATGAAGTGCAAGTTAGCATCACCTAGGACACGCTATGCCGGAAGTGCTTCAGGAGACAGTGTCTCAGAGTCCCTAAACTGATGAAGTCTCCTTGTTGGGGTTAATACTGGTGAATGAACAAGGATCCTGCTCTGAAACAAGTGACGTTGGCAGAGTTCTGCTGGTGAGCTGTCTTGATCAACTCGGACTTCAGTCTCAAGGGTTTATTCTTAAATACACTGGCTGACCTCAAGAATCTTGACAGGGTGCTTCAAGTAGAACTTCAGGGCTATACAAAGAAGAGACCTCCTCTTGTTTCTTCAGCACATGTTGACATGCCCCCCCCCCCCCGCAACTCATGGTTGACCCAGAGGCAAACAACAAATTTGGCTATCTGTCTTGTACACTGCTCTACGACTCAATTTTGAAGCTGCTGAGCAGTCTTCCTTGGAGATCACACCTGAAATAGAACAAAAAGGACGCTACTACATCAAGGGAAGTGCCAAACCAATCCACACAGCTGCAGAAGGCAGATGCAGAGGTGCTGAGATGTCTAGGCTTGAACACACGCCAAAAGCAATGCCACACACAAAAGGGCCTGAAGGGCCTGCAGAGAGCCTCCACTAGTTTTAACTGTTTCAGGAGAAGAGTTTTCAAGAATGATCCAACACAGCATTGCCATGCAAAAACTTGCTTTGCAGTCAAGACAGGATTGAGGAGCAAGAGTTTAATCAAGACATAGAAGGGACAGAGATTGGGGAAAAAACCACCCCATGTTTTCTTCTCAAAAATCACTGTAAGGAATGGAGTATGTTTCACCTTAGAAGCCATACCAGCAGAAAAACCTCCACTAGGCCTACATGCCTCCCAGAAAAAAGAAAAGTTTCCCAATGCTCCACAGCCACAATATCTCTCTCTCTCTTTCTTAATCCAGATGCCTCTGCTTTACATATGCCACAGATTCTTTCCCCAGAATCTCCAAGAAAACCCCTTTTATTCTTTACACAAACTCCTTGCACGTCCCCAACAGCTCTCCACATTGAACCCCACAAGCACAGACCTCTCCATGAACATCCATACAGACTACAGGTCAATGACAATACAGTGCAAGACCCATTGCTATTTGACTCACACTGCGTTCATACAATATTACTTCAAATAGCATAGGATTTTAATCTCGACCAAACACCAAAAGCCAATTGGGGGGAGGGGAGGAAGGGGAAATCACAAAATCCACAGATTCTCTCTTCAATTCAAGAATAACATTTGTACAGCATATGAGGGGAAAAAACATTAAGTTTAACACAAAAGGTTATCCTAGTGTGTACATGCACAGTATAGGTCACACTTCAAAACCTCAACTCAGATCTGAGCTACATGCTTACGTCTTTCAACAGATTATTTCAATGTATACTTGCAAAGGCAGATGATAATGCCTAAGTTTTCCTTATGAATAAAAATAATTTAGATAGAAAGTAGTGTGCCTACGTTTGAGAGATGCCTGATGCTGTTTCCAAAAAGCAAGTTCATAACCACAAAGGAAGAATCTTGATCTCACCTTTTCTTGCTTGTTATGCTTGCTTAGGCTGATTGGCAGCTACTGTATTACATGAGCATGAATCTTATGTTTCGTTGGAATAGCCATCTTCCTGAACTTTGAAGCATGATGTTTGGATACATATGAAAACTTAAGGGCAGAAAGTGAGGCATCACAGATTCCTTCCCCCAAACTATGCTGTTACCCTATTTCTCCTTTTTATCGTCCCACAGCGATCACTAAGGTCAGTATTCTCTCCGGCGTAGCTCTCATCTGAATTCCTCTCCCCCACAGACACAATATTTTAAATCAGCAAACAGGAGAAATTTAAATTCAATGTTCAATTTGATTCATTTGGCATTTGTACTCTCCCCCTCTCCCCAAGAATGAGACCAACTCAGTCTACTGAAACATGCTAATGAAGGTCACTTAAAAAAAAAATTTGTCTTTAGACAGGAAGATTCTTTTACACTGAAACTCTTAAGTGTTAAGCCACATAAGTTGCTTAACTTGTACATGTATGTTCCTTCCACACAAATGCGTAAGTTCCATTTGTAAATCTCGTGACCAAATAGATCCTTTCTGCTTGCCAGTCCTTCAGATTTTTCAAAGTTAATAGATGTAATCTTTTTATTGATTCCTCTCCCTCTTTGCGAATCTGGAATGAAGACACTGCCCTTTTCCTCCTTAGCTTGACTAAACTTAAGATTCCAACATTTTTGTCAGTTCTGACAATAAAAATATCTCTGCATCAGAACTGGTTATTACTAAAAACTACTACTGCATATCAAACTTTATTTCTGTACACTAAATCAATGATTTCTAGTACAACATATTTTAAGCTCTTTTTTTTGTTTTATAACATTGGGCATAAACTTAGTTTTAAGCGTATTACTAGTCTAACAAATCTCAACTGTCATAATTTTAATATTTTAACAAAGTAGTTTTACATATTCTTTAACAATCAGATTTTTGTAAAAAGCTTTTAAATGCTTCTCTTAGTTGTTTTTATTCATGTCCATATAATGACATCATCAAGGTAAGTGTTTTTGTCAATGCTTATATTGCCATTCAGAGACAGAAGTATTTGAGGCCAAAACATAAGCTGCATTCTTCAGAGGAACGACCTCATTTTACCATCAGTCTGATGAACTATACTCAATTCTCAAGAACAAAATTAATCATAGTTAGGATGCTGTCAGAAATCAGATACAGACTGGCCCTAATTACCATCCACTGCTGCTTTAATACAAAGCGGAGGATCAGGGCCTCCCGACATCATCTCTGCTTCATATGTACGAGCAAGGGCCAACTGGAAACTATGCAGCTAAGATACCAAACATCTGCAGCTAGATCTGAGATTTCCCCATCTTTCAAGGTTAATAGTTAGCTTTGACAGAGAGAGCAGGCTACAGAGCTTTGCTCAGAGCTTCATGACAACACCTTCCACAGTTGTTTTGTCCCTGGATCAAAGATGCTGACAGTTAACATAACAGAGTTCTTAAGCAGCGAAGAGACAGCTGGACAACTTTTTACAGCTGGGATTATCTCACCTTCTGCACTGGTATTTTAAAGAGGACAGGTTTACAACAAACAGATATTGAAAAAAAAAAAGAAAGACGTTATTATCTTTCTTGTTCTAGACAGTGTCAGACTGTCCAGCAATTGCCTCTGGCAATTTTTTCATCTACAAAAAAACATCTGGAGACAAAGAACTGTGCTGTGAGGGAACAACTCCTTTCCTATGCACAGGACACTTGCAGTAGGTGAGAAGAAGTGGACAAAAGAACTACAGATTCCAGACACATTCTGACAACAGCTGCCCCACACATCGATCCATCCTTGGATTAGCAGCTGGTACTTTCACTTTGATGGGACAGGAAAGCAAGTGAAGTAACAGGAGGAGGAGACAGCATTCAACTTGTTCACCAGCACAAAACAAGAAGCTGGAAATCCAGCTCTGAAGGCTTGATGAGACACCACAACTTGCTACTGTGCTCCTATAAGGGAGGCCATGGAAGCAGTGGGCGAGAGGAAAATTATACTTTATACTTCCTATGCCACTGCTACTAATAATTAAAAAAAAAAAGGCAGCAAAACCACGCACATGAAGAATGTCTCTGCTTTCTCAGCATAGCTTATTTCCACCCTACCCCCCCCCAAAACAAAAGAAGCTTAAAATCTATTTTTGCATACATCACTTACACATAACAAGGTTGTATAATCAAATGTATCATTTAGGCCAGCACTTTGAAGCTTGCAGGTGCCTAGATGGCAGAACTGCACATCAAAAAGAAGTGCCCTGATCAATTTCCAATAGAAAGCAAAATTAGAGGTTTTACACCTCTTATTTGCTGAACTATGTCACTCTTCCTAAATGCTTAAATTGGCAGGAATCTCCTGCAGCTGCCTTCCATGCTTTTTCTAAAGTACTTCGAAGTGCAGAAAGAACAGCTTCTCTAAACATCTTTTTGAAGTCTGCAAATACTGCAAGCTTGAGTTTTCTGTAACTAAAAGTCTAACACCTTCAAGGTAGGTTAGTGCACAGACACGTAGTCAGTGCAACATCTAATAACATTTCACTGTAATCAATTCACAGAGGGCTCGTAACAAATAAGCAAGAAACAAGACAGAGACCAAAGCTTCAGGACAGAAAGCAGGCTGGCACAACAGCTTAAAGAAATCGATTCTGAAAGTAAAATGACATGTCTCTGACAGGTCAAGACAGGGAGGGTTTTTTCCAGGAATAAAAAAGTGACAGAACATGCAAGAACCAGCAAACAGAAAATAGAGTGCTTTAATTAGGAGCATAGAGCACATTTCATGTTAAGTCAATGTCAGCACTAGACACCGGCCACATTCAACAGACACAATTAAGTTAAGAAAGATGCTATACACAATATTCACATTTCCATTTAGACTGTGCTTACTACTACTGTTGTTCCCACAAACCTGGCACTGCATAAGACAACTCACATAGGAAAGCAGTATAGCCACATTTATCTGGTGCTGCAGAACCACCCACATCAGGGCTAAATAACTAAGGCCATAAACTCACTATACAATATATTTAACAACGATACCAGCTTAAGATGTTCCTGTTCATATTGCAAACAAGCCAAGGGGAGAGCCTACTGCAAGCACAGGTCCTAGTTCTATAACTCAGGACTGCTGAACACTTTGAATCATGAAACCACAGACTCATTTGCATCATTATACAAATACAGTTACACTGCTTCGGAACAAAAAAGAAGACAGTCACAGAGTAATGTATCATGCTGCATAGACTTACAAGCTCAGGGAATCTAGACTTTATTATCTATCATACAACACAGACATAATCCAAGAGTGAACAGAACTCTAAGAAATCATATCAACCATACAGGCTTGATAAAGCCTATGGAACATATGCATCACCCCAGTTTTAAAGAGAGATACAGAAGTCAGAGAACTCTGTTCACACAGACCTAGAAAGAAAAGTGGTTAAAACATGAGTACTGGGGAACAACAGGCTGGTAAAGAGGTAAGAGCTGAGCGATATGAGCAGTCAAAATCCACATTCAGGGCATAAAAGGGAAAAAAAAAAAAAAGAACAGAAATACAGAGACCACAAAAAGTGATCAAATGTCAAGAACAAGCATTAATAAAGGGAATGAATTTCTACCTCTACCCTTCCCATTTCTTTCCTCCTTTATTTTCCACAGATGCCTCATTAAGTGGTTCACAGGATCCCAGTGCAAGTCCTTCATGCAACAAAACATGCTTCCCTTCTCAGCAAGTCTCAGATATAAACCTCTGCCCAACAGATAATGCTACTCCTCTACCCAGCATTACAGAATATGGTAGCCAGCACACACTTCCACACAACTCTTCCACCAGAGCTCAGCGGCCCCTTCTCCGGGCTACCTCTACACACGTCCCTTTCACCAACATCCTCCCACTGAATGGCCCCCTCATACATTCTTGCCTCTTCCAATCACTAAAAAAGGGCAGGCGCTCTACTTTGAAAAGCTCCCACGAGTACTGACAATAGTGGACTGCTACTTTAGTCATGGTTTCTTCCGGCCAAAAGCACTTAGCACAGCATTACTTAACCCTGTTCCTGGCCGGCCCAAATTAGCATTAATATTAACACGTATTGTCCACATGAGGAAGCCCACCCTCAGATACTGCCTTTTAAGAAAGATGCGCCAGTCTTAACGAAGGTGGGAGATTTAAAAGCTGCGTCCGTGCAGACACAGGCAAAATAAATATGAAAGACAACGACATTAACCAGAATAAAAAAGGCTCCGAGATAAGGCACGGACCCAGGCAGCGCATCTGC
>NW_009211657.1:2908-17246 GCF_000690835.1 Fulmarus glacialis | reverse complement strand
AAAAAAATATCTCTCTCTCTCTCTCTCTCCATACCTGTACATCCTGAGCGCTTTTTGAGTGGGAAGGATGGCATTCACAGGGAAAATTCCCAGCTCCTTCTCTCAGCACCCACAGTGAACATTGTTTACTTACGGGTTTGAGCCTAGACCCTCCTACCACTGGGACATTTCTAAGAGGGGATTTTGCTTGGGAAAAAATCAATGGTCTCAGCCTTTCTCCCAAGGGTGAGGAGCCCGGCTCTTAGGAATGGTGTTTGACCTTTAAGCATTTATTGGCTAATGAGGGTTAAATTAACATGTGTTTATTGGCTACTGAGGTTAAAATAAGCTTGAGGTAGAAGTAAAAATAGCTTGCAGAAAGGTTAAATCAAAGGTTAAATTTGTTTTTCCTAGGAAAATTGAGGCTGATGTCCAAAAATGAAGGCTTGGAGCAAAGGATGGGAGGGTACACATTAGGTCTGTAGGCAGGGAGATGCAATTCATTTAAAGTATTGGTGGCTGCTGATAGTGTTTGACACCAAGTTCTGAAAGTTGGTGGATGGGTGGTCCTCAAACTAAGGTATTTTAAATAAGCTCAGGTCTTTGCCTTTCTCTGGATATGCGGTACAAAGTTTGGAGTGCCCATAGCTCCTGTTGATTTTCCTCTGAGTTGCGGATGCTCAGAGACCTGCAGGATGGAGCAGCCGACTGCGGGCGAAGAGCCGTGCCCTGTGTCCCTGCCCTTGCCCTGTGTCCCTGCCTGCTCCCTCCTGCCCGAAGGCAGGGGTGGCCCCGAGTGCCCGCGGTAACCTTTCTGATTACCTGTGCTCTGTCTGGGCTTGCTGAAGAAAAAATGGATAATTAGAGGGTAACAAATCAGAAGAGGCAAGCAAAGTTATAAATGTGAGTGGTAAAGAAAAAAAAAAAACCTTGTAGATGTGGAAAAAGGCAAAGCACAGGAAGTAAACGAGGGCTTGTTTTGTTTTAAATTTAAATGAGATTAGATTTTGCCCCAGGGAATCAAGACAGCACGCAGAGTTGCTGTGGAAGAGAGGAGGAATGGCTCTCTCTTCACCTGGGCAGTTGAGTTGTTGCTGAAGATGCTGGAGCTGACCGCAGCCTGTGGAGGAGGCGGAGGGGCAGGGAGCCCCGGCTGGCAGGGGCAGGCTCCTGCTGCCCAGAAAATGAGCGTTCCTGGCTACCAGGATCGTGGCTCTCTGGATTTACACTTTGCAGGGTTAGCAGGGAGGTTAAGAAAAGAGCAACGGGGCTTCCCCTGAGACGTAAGGGCTGTGCACCAAGATTTGCCGACGATATGTTGGCACAGCCGATGCGCATCCTTCGGTCAAAAAGTTTGTTCTGTTATTGTGAAATTGGGGCTGTGCCTGCGTCGGGCGTTGCTGCTGGTCTCTCAGAGCCTCCTAGAGCAGCACTTGGCTCCAAAATTGTTAATGAGAGAAGGCAGTCCGACAAGGGCAACCCTCCTATGGTATAAAAGCTGGGACCTTCCAGCCCTCCACCCTTATACTTTCTAACAACCTGCTGGTATTCCTAGACAGAGCAAAGAAATAGTTAACGTGGAGGGGAAGCATTGATGAGCTGCCCCTCGACTCCACGTCACCCACCCGGGCACAGGCGATGGGACAGGGGGTCCGTGGGAGCAGGGGTCCATAGGAGCGGGGGTCCGGGCTGGCCGGAGCGGTGTGCATGCCGCTGGGGGCACTATTTTCTGTTTGTGTTCCTATTTCTGTGCTGGAAGAACAAACAGGGAAGTGGTTTTTCTGCAGTCTCATTGCAGCTCACAAACAGAGCACAGAATTCAGCCGGTGTTGCTCAACTGTCACAGCGTCAGAGGTGACGGCGCAGGGGGACCGAGCGCGGTGCATCCCTTAACGTGCGGATGAGCGCTGGGAAGAGGTGATGACCAAATACTCTTTTTTTTTTTTTTTACTGCAACTTCTGCAGGTTTCTGTGCCTGTTCCCTGGGCGCACAGGCATGTATGATTTTCTCTAGTTTGCTTGCTGCAATTCAGAGTGGTTCATCCTCGCAAACAGCCCCTGCACATGGTGCTGTGATGCCACCAGGAGCTCCAAATCCCACGTGGACTTGATGTTTGCAGGGAGCTGGGGAACGTCAGTGGATTCCCCAGAGCATGAGGATCCTGGAGGGATTCGCAGAGAGCGAGGAGTTTGTCGGAAGCAGTTGTTTGCTGGCTGAAGGCTGGATGAGGCTTTTTGGGGTTTAGTGTGCATGGGAGCATGCATGCGGGGAGGAGTGCCCAGGTGGGACAGGAGCTCAGGATCTGGGCACATGCATCTCTGTGTGGGAAGAGTACTGCTGCCTTCGCTTCTCCCAGGTTGCACGGGCTGGGCAAAATTGCATCTCCAAAAGCTCCTCTTCAACCCTCCCCTGCTGTGAGGCAGGACCAGGCAGCCTGAGGCCATCATCTCAATTTTACCGCCAGTCCTGCAGCTAATTTGTCCAAGGCCCTAGTGATTTACATTTGTTTAGGCTGATGGAGGGCCATCATCTTCCTTGACTTAGTATTTATCTGCCTTTCTCAGCTTAAACAAAGGCAACGCTGAACATGTGTTAGTTTGCAAGCAATTCCGTTTTTGGGTTTCCAGGCATTAGCGCAGGGCTATGCCTGTGGATTTGAGTTGCAGACACTTCAGGGGGATGTTCATTTGTTTATAAAAGAAACCCACATCTGTTTCTGTTTGAATTTTTTAAGCAAGCATACATAGAAACCTTTCTCTTGGTTTCTGGCTCTGTAAAAGCTAGATTTTGGGCCAAGTTTGACCTAACGGTGACCTTTTCAAAGTATTACAAATTTTTTTGGTATTTGTTTATGACTTTAATAATGATGCCATGCGGGGAATGGGTCAGTTAAAGGTGAAATTAGCTTCTAATGTAAACAAAGGATTAATTTTGGAGCAGAGACCGTATTTTGTGGAGACTTTATATTGCTTAGCAGCACACCAACTGAATTGCTCCTGAGAGCTTGCTCCGTGCGAGGCTTGGCGGGGCCGGAGCTCCGGCCCTGGGAGTGCGAGGGATGTGGGCAACGGGTCGCCTGCGCTGGGTGCTGGGGGGGTGTTGGGAGCCGATGGCTCACCCAGCCACCATCGGACTTTATAACCCTGTGCTCCAGGTGGGGAAATGGCCTAATTACCCTTCTCCTACAGTAAATTCCTCTGTTAAGTACCATGTGGTTTACTACTGTTTGGCTGCTCAAGAAGATGAGTCCCTTGGAAAACAGCATCTTCTTAACACTGCCTGGAAGTTAACCATTTTCTGAAAAGGTCTGGTTGAGCCCTGTGGTTTTGGCCCCAATTTTCCTTCCTTCAGGCACAGAGTACCTTGTGGGCCGTTGTGTGCCATCCTCTACCCAGGCAGTGGTTGCGTTTCAGTGCTGCTGTGTTCAGAGATGTCTGTACTTTGCTCAAGCCAGAATTTCATTCAGAGCAATTGAAGTGCAATTTGGTTCAGAGGATGCCGACTTGGATCCTGCCGAACGGTGGCAAAATGATTTACTGAAGTAGAGCCACTGTTTTACCTGCAATGTGAACCGCTTCTGTATGTGAATATAAACTCATACGGTTACATATTGAGTGCGTAAAAGTGCGTTGTGTAGGTAGGTGTAGGACAGGAGCGGGATGCAGGGACCAAGTTCAATTAAAGGGATGCTCAGTGCATCTTCCCACATATATATCAGAGCCAAAACCAGTCCCAGCATCCTGACACTTGTGCTGTGCATTAATCATATACCTTTTCCCCTCCCTTGGAAGGAGAGCGATGTCAACGACGCTGTCTTGCTGTAAAGGCAAAGATGGGAAACACTGGAAATCTCCCTGGCTATCAGTAACATTCCTTTGCTTCGGCTCAGGTGTTTCTTTTCCCCATTGACTTTGGCTTATTTAATCTCTGTGACTAGGAACTCCAGAATCAATAAAAGCATAGCTCCAGCTTTGTGCTCCAAAAGCCCATTTGCCACTTCAAACCAGTTGGAACCAGTTTAAAAGGTTCAGGTAGAATTTCCACTAAAAGTAAATAAATTGCAGTTAGAGCTGACTTCAGTATCATTTTCCCCAAGCAAAATCTAATGGCTACAAGGCTGGTTTAATAACATCTGTTTCCCCTTGAATCACTGGGGGAAAGTATTGATATTGCCATATTCTCAAGGAAGATTTTTAATCATGTTTTGACAGGGCAGTGCCTTACCACAACACCGATAGTTAAAATGTTTATGATGTTTTGTAGCATTATCCCTTATAATGGTGTGATAAAACATAGCCCATGTACTGTAAAATACAGGCATTGCAAGGGTTTTATGTGCTTATGTGGAACTTTTCCTGTTGTTGGGGGGAAATGCTCTAGCCTGCTACCCAGTCTGTGTGCTGCTAGTACCTGCTGTGACCGAACCACACAAAACCAGTGTTTTATTATCATTCCCACTTACCACTTGCGGAAGCAGTAGTGTACATGCCATGTTAACACCCTTGGATTCTTGCAAGATATCTCAGAAAGTACTGGGAAGGTTTCTGCAAGGTTAACATTGTTTTCTGCAGGTGTATTTTAGCTCACAGCCTGTTGGATAGTTGTCCGGTCCATGGGTAGCACTTTCCATCCAGAGCTCCCAGAGCCCTGTGTTGAGGGCTGCATTGATCAGCCACCAGCCACATTGGTAAACTGGGGTCTTCAAAAGTTAAAATTTCTTTTTTCTTTCTTTTTTCTTTCTTTTTTCTTTCTTTTTTCTTTCTTTTTTCTTTCTTTTTTCTTTCTTTTTTCTTTCTTTTTTCTTTCTTTTTTCTTTCTTTTTTCTTCCTTTTTTCTTCCTTTTTTCTAGCACCTACTGGTACAGGTATTTGACTTTCAGCTCCGAGTGCTCAAGTTCCCGAGGGGTGAGTTCAGGAGAACCTGCTGATTTCAAGCGAATTCTGTGGCTTGTTCAAAGTCACAAAGCAAATCAGCAGCCGAGCTTGAAACAGGTCTCCTGTCCTCCTAATCGGTGCGGTGGTACCCGCTGCTGTGGTTTTGTCTCCGAGAGGATGGAGAAGTCACAGCAGCTGTGCAGAAGCCGCTTGCTCACCCCGCTGGGAGCTGCGGTGCTGGCGGGGGGCTGCATGGCTGTGCCGGAGCAGGCAGAGCAGCTCTGGGTGATGGGAAGCGTGCTTCAGGCTTGGCTAGCGCATGTGCCGGCTGTGTGACAGATACACCAGAAGTCTTAAAAGAAGTAGATACCGCCTGAGTGGGAAGATGAGTCAGAGGGTAAAACCCCGGGCTCGTTGTACACAGGGGTCCTCTTCAGCTCCGTGATGCTCGGACTTCCCCCTGCAGACATACTGAGAGTGCGCATAGTTTCCATTCTTCTGTCTGCACCCTTCTCAAATTTGCAGCCCAGACGGGGAGTTTATGGGATGTCTTTTGTCCCATCCAACAGCACCACGGTCCGTGGTGGGCCATCCGCTGAGGTGGGCCATCCGCCGGTGGCCATGCTCTTGCAGAGGGGGGGACGTTTGGTTGTGAATCCTGCATAGGCAAATCGCTGCGCAAAGCTGAGCGATCAACGTGTACTCACTGTATCTCCTAGGAGCGGGGAAAGCTGGTAGAGAGACACTGGCACCCTTAAAGTTTAAAAAAAACCACTATGAGGATTGTTTTCTTCCTTTTTTAAGCCCCTGGGTAGCTGTGTGTCGTGAGGGTAAGTACTGGCTGGTGCTGGGATAACCGGTGTGCAGATACTCAGAGATAACAGTGATTTGGTGCTGAGAGTTTCCTGGGCATTAAGTGTAATGTTGAATTTCTTTTGTTACAGATGGAAGAAAAACGACGCAAGTACTCGATCAGCAGTGATAACTCAGACACCACTGACAGTAAGACCTTTAATTCAAGGCTTTGAAAAAGATAACTAAGCAATTCACCTCCAGCAGGGAAAACGCTTGAATAATTACTTTGCAAAGAGTGGAGGAAACTGCATTTACTGGGAAGTCTCTGCACAGTGAATTGTGCGCTGGGCTGGGTTTGTCAGAAATGCAGTGACAAGCTGATACCAATTTAAACGCCCCGGCTGTGGCTCCTCTTAACTGATGAGAGTGTCTGCCTCGTGTGAGGAGTCTGGGCGAGGGAGAGCTGCTGATTGCAAATCTGCTAACGAAGCAAACGCTCTTTGTAGACAAGTTGTCCTTTCCTGTGAGCTGCAGCCTGAGACCGGTTAGCTCTTGACTGAGTTGTACTGGGGAAAAGGGAAGTTTTTACTGGAGTCAGGGTAAAACCGGAGCCTTCTTGTTCCCTTCTTGCGAGCTGAAGAGTGATGTGGGAAAAGGGATAAGGCTCAAGCCAGCAAAGCTGGCAAGCCCATGCTTGCTTTTCAACATCTACCTCACTTCATCCTCGTTCAGGAAAGCACAGAAGCATGTGCGCAACAATAAATGTGCAAATGTGGTGAATTTTGGCTATAAATAGAGCGCTTGCCTCTCCCACTTATTCCAGGGTTTCACCCACTGCAGACATAGCGCGGTGCCTTACTGTTCAGTACCCTCGAGGCACTAGTCTTCTAATCCCTTGTCTGGGCTCCCGAGTTTCCTACTAGTTGCTCTTGGTGTCTTACAAATGTCAGAGTAATTTCATCTGGGCCGTGCTGGGAATTTGTTCTCCACGCTTTACAGGATCTGGCTGCTGGATATCCGAGAACGAAAGGGACTTCGCTAAAGACGCTAAACTTCTGGGCCTTTTCCTAACAGGATGATGGGGAGATTACAGGGGGTTATGGAAAGGCTGATCTTGCTGGGTTTGGCTGCCGTTCCCACAGCTTTAGCCAAAAAAATTGTCAGCGTGACCGGAGTTTGCACCGCTACAGCCGACGGGAACCTGCTGTTTGGCTGCCGGAGGGGACCCCCGTCCTGCCGGAGCCCTGGGGGGGTCTGGGGGCTGAGCCCTGCCTACGGAAAGTGTTTCAGGCTCTGTCAACACCGCTCGCTTCTCGTAAAATAAAACATCTCTATCTCAGAAAGGGGTTTGTTTTGGAAGCCGTGCTCCAAACTTCCCGTCTCCTAATCCCCAGATGCTCAAAGGCTTACCAAGCCGAGCCATGCTAGCTGGCTTCTCTGCCTTTCGGGGGTAAGGCATCTTTAATCACGGTATTAAACGACATGGCCTTATCTCTATTGGGCTTGGATATTTATGCTGTAGGTGATATCTAAGCTGTTGACAAATGCTCTCCTGCAGCATAATTGTAAACAAAGTGATGACCTTCTTTTTTATGCCTCCGCCAGGAAGGGATGGTAGTGGCATGTTATCTTAAGTCTACATAGCTGTAGCACGGCATTGTACCTTGAGAAGAGGGGGCAAGGTGGAATTTATTGACTCGATCTCTCAGTATAAACTGTGGGTCTGCTGCTGCAATGCTTTGAGCAGCTCGCCGAGTAAAGCAGCGTTTCCCGGGGACTTCTACTGTGGGCTTTGCCTACGCAGCCCTGTTACGTACTGAAATGATAAAAAAAATGCATTTATGAGGAGCCCACTTTAACGACATCTAGCCTGACGCTGCAGTCAGAGAAACAGCTGTCCTTTGGGAACAACTGATGCCATCAGAGCGGGTCTTCATTTTATGAAGTGCAAGAAAGTACTTTATCAAGTAAAGTTTATCAAGTGAAGAGTGCAAGGTGAACTAGTGCCTCTTCCCCTGCGAGCAAAAATAAGCATGTGAGATTTATCTGGGCTCATGAGGGACTCAATTGCCTGAGCTGGTGGAGGCTGGGACATTTCCCACCGCGGTGGTACCAGGACAGCCCTGGTCCCTTCTGCCAGCTCGGCTCCTGGCCAGAGCCCCTCCTGAAGTCCTCGCGTTCGTGGCTCCATCGTGTTTGGCTTATGTGCATGGTGGTGTTTCCTCCTATTCAGCCATCCAGGGATAAAATCAGTGTTAAATAGACCTATCGATAGTTAATTTGTTGCACCCTACGTGCAACACGTTTTTATATAGTGGAATATAAAACATTCCACTACGAAAACATTTTTGTATAGTGGAATCTGGGGGGGTCCTGCTATACAGTCATCATTATTATGAAAAGATTCCAGTAATTACTTTATTATTTATTATTACCAAATACATACAGCTTTTTTTTTTTTTTCAGTGATAGTAACACATATGGTTTGGAAATAAAGATTAATAACGTAATGGCCCCAGCACATTTCAGGCTTTAGCTGCCCTTGCCTTCTGGAGGTGGTAGCGGTGGTGATGATACTGCTCCAGTCAGGATTATGAGAGGCCATTCGTAATACTCCCAGAGTAAAGTAATCCCAAATCCCAAAGCAAATGCTCTCTTACTACTGAAAAGTGTAAAGTGCATTTGCTCGGTGTGTCCTGTTGCGCGGTTCCCACTGGATGCTGAACTGCACACAGGTGTGGAAATCATTAGTCCTGGCATGGGCAGAGGAGTTCTACCCAGTTTGGTCAATATGTTTGACCATGCGGTCTGAAGCAGTTCAG
This sequence comes from Fulmarus glacialis, assembly GCF_000690835.1. NCBI lineage: Eukaryota > Metazoa > Chordata > Aves > Procellariiformes > Procellariidae > Fulmarus > Fulmarus glacialis. Next base: position 8,775 of record NW_009211657.1, on the reverse strand, counting down.
ATACTTGTCTTTAAGCATCCTTGTTAGAAAATTTTTGGTCTTGCCTCCTTAATTCCTGATCCCAGTAGGTTCCTGATTCCAGGAATGAGCCCTGGCTCATTCCCTCTTAGAAGCCGTTCTTACTCATGACTTTGGGTTTCTCATTTCTGAAGTCTGCATTTGGAAACAGTGTTTTTAAATTTCAGCGGCCTCCGTTTCGTCATCTATAGCAGCAGGAAAGTGATGTTAATCTATTTTGGTGAAGTGCACAAAAATAATGCCATGTCAAGGTACTATTGCCACTTAGTGTTGACCCAAGGTGTTGGTTCAGGCTGTAGGAGTGGGAGTGGGGCTGGTGACAAAGGTGCGGAAAAAACTTTGTCTCTTTTCCAGCTAACCTGTCTCTGTTGCCTCATTGCAGGTCACACCACGTCCGCCTCCAGATGCTCCAAAATTCCGAATACCAAATCCACCTGGTCACGGCAGAAAGAGAAGAAGCCCTCTGAGGTACGTGGGCTTTTAGGCTTTTGCCAAAGAAGAGTTTTCCCCCGGGGCCATGCATGCACTGATGTGGTAGCAACCGGCATGCCCACGGCTGGCTGTGGGCGCTCCGTGCCAGGACATGGCATCCTCCAAGAAGCCAGAGCCCACGCTGCAGAGCCACAGCTCCCGCCAGCGGTGCCAGCCACAGCCTCGTGCTCAGCTCTGCTGGGAGGGAGCAGGCGGAGGTACCCGGCGGGCATCTCTGATGAAGGGTGGGGGGTCCTTGCGCCCACTCCATTGGGGTCCTTGCGCCCACTCCATCCCTGTTGATGCAAATGGGGAGAGGTTGGGTTTGGTGGGATTGGGAGGTCCTACAGTATCGGGGTGGCTACGTGCTGAAGTTCCCTGGTTTGGGTGCCCGCCTGGATGCCCTCTCATTAATGGCACAGGTCATAGCACTGGTGGCTCGGTGGCTTGGAGGCTGCTCCCCGTGAAGAAGTGGGAGGTACAGAGAGCTGTGAAATGAGAGACAGCACAGCTGAGTTGCAGATTATGTTGTGTTGGTTTGCTCCTGTCACGGGGCTCAAGGGCATTAAGCTGAGGCCATTGGCGTCTGACCTTGCTGCGGGGTTTTCCCTCGCTCCTAGCCGGTACGGGCAGCGCTGCCCACCCCTGGGCATTGCCCAGGTTGCCCCTGCCAGCTCTGCGGTGCCGGGTCTGGGACCGGGTCGGGAGGAGCTGTGTTTCCCCAGGACCGTGCTGGAAGGGACGATGCTGTGCCCTGTTTTCCCTCGCGTGCTTCGGATACATTTCCACTAGACATGGAAACTATACGAGGCATGAGCTGCTGTTGTAGCAACTGCAGTGTTTAGCGGTGGTCGTCTTCGTTTCAAGAGCAGCATGAGCAAAGCCAGAGGAACATTGTTCTCACATTCCCTTTCCTCTGGACCGAGGTCCGGAGTCAAACAGAGCTAAGTTTAGATGCAGGTGGCATGGCTAATGCCTGCTCGCGGGCAGTAAACTCCTTCCCAAGCCCCCACGTTACACCTCTCCTGAGGCTGTGCCCCGGTAAGCACAAACCTCTCTAACATCCTCCCTTTGCATCAAGCTGAGTGGAGATTTTGAGGTTTTCCTGTGGTCACTGCCTGAATTACAGCTGCACTTAGTTCTTACCACTCAGACAGATTTACATTGATGTATCTTAACGTGTTGGCGGTGGATAGAGATTTAAAAAGTCTGAGTTGTTTGTGCCTTGGGTAAAGAGAGGGGCTGAAAAGCTGTTATTACCAGCTGAGGTAATTGGAAACACTCCAGAGAGCAAAGGACCAGGGGTGCAGATGTCACTGGCTGCTGACAAGGCTGTCGGAAAGTTGTGCGTTAGGGCTGGTAATGTCATTTTTGGTTATAGATGTGTCTCTCAAAATGGGTGGGGGAATGTATTCTGTGAGCTGAATCCCCCACTGAAAAAGTGAAGCATTTAGGGCATCTCCTCCTCCTGGGACACCGTTATCCCCTCTCTGAAATAACTGCCCATCGCTGTGCCTGGTGTGTCCGTAAAGGCATCGGATTAGCCGTGTAGGTGCCTTCAGGAGTCCCGCGGAGATGCCCGGCGTTAGACCTGGTTAGATGCGTGAGGCTGTGACTCGTGTCACCAACAGTGCCACACGGGCCACCCCGCTGCTGCCCAGTAAAATCCTCCTCCAGAAGAGCCTGCATCGGGAGATGTCTTTCTGCATCGCTGGTACAGACACGCTTTTGTCTTTAACGTGAATTAGTTTTATCAGCCAGCTAGAAGTTTACCTGGCTGCTAATGAAGTTGCTGGATATAAGGCCAAGACTCCAAGTGAAAATGCTTCTGCGCTTTATGAAGGATGGTGAGACCTGGATCCAAGTTTTGCTGCTCTACAACAGCTGGAATGAAAACTAGATCTTAGTCCACGGCACCCGGGGAGACGTCAGATGTGGGGCCTGCGGAGGCCAGGCTTGTCCCTCTGCTTCATGCTCCATTATGCCCAGAGGACGGTTCTCAGTGAAATGTAGCTCTGGAACAAATACAGTGGAGCAAAAGCTTAACAGTGCCCAGCTTAGCAACAGTTGGGACAGAAAGTGAACCCCGGTGGCATATCTGAAGTGAAACTCCAGGGGAATTTGGGGAGGCGATGTGTAATTACTCCAGCTGGAGTTTGGCCAGGATGCTCAAGCTGACAGACCATCTTTTACAAAAGCGTGGTGGGAACCTGAGCAGATGGGAGCGGCCCAGATCTCAGCTGTGCTCCCCTTACCCTGCATCTGCCCCGCGGCCGCGGGCATCCGGGTCTGCTTGAATTCAGCTCCAGGTGAAACCCAGGCGTCAGGAGAGAGTGTCCCCAGTGTCCCTGGGGCTGGACGTAGATTTGCCCCGTGCGGCAGGTCCGAGACCTGTAGCGGTGCATGGTAATGGTTTGGAGGTCACTCCAGTGAGCGCCGGTTTATGGATTTCCTCTACGACAGCATCTTCCAAACCTTTCCACGAGTGACCCAACTTCTGCTCTTAGTGTGAGCACCCGTGAACCTGTCTGGTCCGTGTGTGGGATCCACTGCTCGTCGTCTGTGAAACGCTGCAGGGTTTGGCACGTCCCGGGGGATTTCTCGCAGGAGCCCTGGAGGATTTCAGGCACAGACTGGGATGGGCATCGTGTCCCGCTGGAGCAAGTACTGAGAAGTGTAAAACGTAAACCACACCACTGTCAAACTACTTGACATGAAGTAGTGAAGTACCTTTTTCTTTGCTGTCCCATTGAGGATGGAAACCACAGGAGGGTAACAGGGAGAGTATGACGAATGTGTTATCAGATGCTGAACCCCCCGGGCAGTCTGCCCCAGACATTTTGGGGCTGGACAATCCTTTTCAGACAGTAACTCGAACTCCAGGTTTACACATGGCTTGTAGCTCTATCAAGAGCTGAGCTGCTGCCCAGGTGCAGAGGGTCCGGGACGTCCCCGGGGGTGGTGATGCTGGAGGACGGGCTGGGGGCACGGGGGGTTGGTGTGCCTGGGGAACCGCCGAGCTCTCCTGCCCCTCTCAAAGTCGTGTCCCCATTTCTCCGCGAGCTGCTGTCTGCATTCCCCCTGACAACCCGAGCAGGAGATAAAAAAAATCAAAAGCATTAGTGTTGCATAGTTATTAGCCAGGTCAGGGGGTGATGTTGTTATGAAAGGCTCTGTGAGAAGGGATTAACTATACACATTAAAAACCAGCCGATACAAGGCATCTGGAAAAACAAGCTTCTTAACATGGAAAAGTACTGACCTGTTTGTAAACATCTGCGAAGGGGGCCATTGCCAGGGAGGGTGATTATATTTATCTGTGCCTGTCACGGGGCTCTGCCCGGGCTCTCTCCTGACGTGTCCCAGGCACCAGGCCTCCGTCGCGGCTGCCTCCCTTGCAGAGGTGACGGTCGTCCTCCCCTGCCCCGCGCCTGGGCAGCAGAGACCTCGGGGCAGAGCCCCGGTGCAATGCTGATGGTGCCGCGGGCATGGGCATGGCTCTGCTGCCCTGCCTTTGCCTGCAGGCAGAGGATGGACGTGGGCAGCTGCCAGCAGCTTCTTGCATCTGCAGTGATAGCAGTCTACCAATCTGGTCATTTTAATTAATCTCATTAGAGCTCGTTTGTCTCTGAACCTGGCTTCAAACGGAGCGTGGTGGCCGGTACCCATCCCCGGGCACCGCCGGGCAAGGAGCCCTGCGAGGAGATGCTGGTCGTGCTCCCTGCCCCAGGAGCTGGAGGGAGGGGGATGCTCGCTCAGGTCCTCCCTGTCTGGGATGCTGAATCTGCAGCGGGGAATAAGATGTGCCTGAAGTACGGATTTCTGCTTCTTTTAGTGGCGCATTAGTGCAATCCTGCCGCCGGCTATAGGGCTGCTGGGGATATGAGCGCAAGCCTCGCTGGTTAGACTGCAGTCATCAAGCCCTCTCTCCTGTTTCTGACAGGGAACAGTTGTCAGTGTCTAAGGAGAGAATATAAGAACAAGGCAAGTGTGTAATGGTAGTCGCCGGTTCTATCTGCCAGCTCCCAGCCATCAGCGGCCCGGGGACTCCCTCGGATGCTGCCTCTGAGTCACTGCCTTAGCCGGTGTGTTAGTCATTAGCTCCCGAACTATTTGGGATCCAAACCACTACCCTGCAATAAGTTGCACTAATATATCGTGGGGGGAAAAAGAAACCTGCCTTTTTGTGCAAACCACCTGCCTGACCCCCCTCTAGCTGTCCCTCTTCCGACTTCTGCGCGGTCTCAGCTCTCCTCTGCGGGTGCTGCTCCTCTCACCGGACATCCTCGTCGCCCTTCTCCTTCGGTCCGCACCTTCTGGAGGCGAGGGGACTGCAGCTGCAGGCAGGGTTCAGGATGAAGGGGAAACCACAGATTTATACAATTTACGTTGTTTTCTGCTTGCCTTGTTTAGATGTTACTTCCATGTTTTGAAAGATGTCTTTTTATATCTCTCTACAAGGATTTAACCCTTTTAACAAACATCCTCATTGCTTCCCTTCTAAAGAGTAATTCTTAGTGCATTAGATCTTGGTTTTTTCCCTGCGATAGGTGTATAATGGCTCAGTGCAATGTGAATTTAGTCCCTGGGCTCTCCGTGCTTGAAGAAGGGCTTTTACGAGTATGGGCAAGCAAGACTGGACATGCTTTTACTGGGCTGGATGAGGAGAAAATCCGTCTCTGTTGAAAGGTTTGACTGCAGTGGCTTTGTCACTTTTCCCAAGCCGGCGTGGGGATAACAGATTAATGCCATTGTCTTCGGAATGCTGAGAAGGGCCAGACAAAAATGCTTCTTGTTCTTATTTTAAATTCTGTTGTTCATTGAATCTTTAACATTCAGCATTTCGAGAGGAAACAAGACTAGATGAAGAGATAGCAGGCTGGCTCCTAAATGAACATGAGAGTAAGTATTTTTTTCCCCACAGGCAGATAATATTGCTGCTTACAAACACACACCAGGCATTGCTGCGTTTCGGAGCCTTGCTACCGAATATCACCTCTCCTCTCGTTGTGGAAAGGGCTAGAAAAATGTGATATAACAGCAGGGCAATCGGGCTGGGGGGCAGGAGGGGAGCGGGGCTGGGCAGCCGAGGGCTGCAGCCGCCGGCTCAAGCTGATACGAAGACAGTTTGTACAACCAAAAACTATTCCCAGGGCTCCCATTGTTCCCGTTGTTTTCTCTTTCTCTAAAAATCCTTGTGACTCATGAGCTACAACAAACAATTTTATGCTTGAGAGGGTGAAGGGCTAACAGCGCTGGCTGGAAGCGAGGAGGGAGCCCTGCAGACGAGGCAGCCGGGGACTGCCCTGGTCCCGGTGTGGGTGGAGGAAGGGGGTTAGGGCTGGGGGGTGTGCGTGGGACACGGCTGCCAGGACGGC
>NW_009211657.1:2355-2898 GCF_000690835.1 Fulmarus glacialis | reverse complement strand
AAGAGTGTTGAACCAAAACCTAAAGAAAACCTGTTATCTTGGTGTCAAAAAGCGCTCCCACGTCCCTCATGCGGTGACCCGCTGCTGCTCGTCCTTCAGAGCGATGCTTGGAGCTGCCTGCGCTCGCTTCGGAGAGGTCGTCCGTGCGACATCCCGCATCGCTGAGGCGGAGGCAAGGGTGTCGGGGCAAGATTGCGGATTTGTTGGCTTATAGGAGGGAGCAGATTCAAATGTGAGACTTCGGATGCAGGGGCTGTGGCCAGTCCCTTCTCACCTCTCCTGTCCACCCTCTCCCTAGCGAGCACGTTGCGCTTTCCAGCATGCCCTTGATTCTGCATGATGGGCTTCATTTCTCTTACATTTCGTACCAGTGCTTTGCAGTGTGGAGTGCTTTGGAAAGGTTTTTTTTTTTTGCTAAAACTTTTCAGGGATACAGATGTTCTTGAGTATAAACAAAATTGCATCCCATCCCAGGGCTGGGAGCAGGGATGGAGCCTGTCCCTCTGCCCCAAGAGCAAGGTCTAAAAGCCCCAAGGTCAGCGG
>NW_009211657.1:0-2164 GCF_000690835.1 Fulmarus glacialis | reverse complement strand
GCCCCCGCTGCGTACCCGTGTCGGGTGATGCCGAGGCCGTGCAGCCTTGCCGGGTGTGATCATCCGTGCCGGATCCTGCACGGCAGTCCCTGGGCTGGCTGCTGTTTTAAAAGCTAATTAAAACCAGCACTAGACGAGTGTTTCTTTTCGTTTCGATTTAAAGCCCAAAACAGATACAGCTTTTTGGCTCTCACCCAGGAGCTGCTTTCATACGAGGGGAAAGTCGTTACCGCGGGATCTGAATTCGGTGTTTTCAGGTCGGTGTTTGGGGCTAAGGGGATAATTGGCAGGCTCAGACCTACGGTGCAGTCACTTGAAAAGCCGAGTCCTTGACAAAGCACATAAAGTGGGAGCTGAATGGCGGGGAGATTGCCGGGCCACTTTATTAAAGGGGTTTGTGAGTGAGTCAAAGAACCGAGAAATCGATACAAGGATTGCACAGAAAGGTGGTGGAGAGGCTCGGAGAGGGGCTGGTCGGCCATGGAGGAGAGATGGAGGAGGAGGAGAGATGCTGCTGCGAAGTGGCACAGCCCGAGAGTCCTTTGCGAAAGGTTCCTGATGCACCGCGAGCCACGGCGTCTCCTCCCAGGGGTAGGTGTTTCTCTCTGAGGTTGTCCAAGCGTTGGACAAATTCATGCTGGTCCATGCGAGAGCTCCTGGAGATGCCCAGCAGCCGTCTCAGGGGTGCGGGGAACCGCTGCACGGCTGCGTCGGGCGGGTGAAGCAGCAACTCCGCTGCGAGGTGGAACGGCCGATGCACGAGACGCCTGGGGCTGAAGGAGCTGAATCCAACCCCTGCCACCGGAGCATCCTTCCCGCGCCAGGCTGGAGCAGAGTGAAGCGTTAGGATGTGAAAATCGGAAGATACACTATATTTAATTAGCTCGGGGGATACTTTTTTTTTTTATGAGAGACAAAATCGATACAGTTTTTGCTTCACAACAGCAAATTGCAGAAATAACAAAAAATATTGATGTATCGTTGGGCAATGCGATGGCTTTGTTGTCGCAGTGACTTTTCACGTTCCTGACTCCTGTTCCCTCACTTGGAATGTCTTGGGATTTTGCGATTTCGTGTTCTTTTTCCCCGTCTTTAAAGCTGACAAGAGGGCGAGGCTGGCCCCTGTGCATCGGTGCGATGCATCTCCGAGCATCGCTGAAACCTGCCTGGGGTTCCCGAGCAAGCAGAGGTAATAAAGTGCACGTCTTGGTTTGGCCTTCCCCGTCACCGGCAGATCAATAGGCAATAAACTGGATCCTGCTGCCGAGCTGGAGGGGGAGGCCGGAGCCTGGCCAGGGCTGCGGCGGTGGCGGGGGAGCAGGGAGCGGGGCAGCCTGGCCTCGGAGACGATTTGTCAGCTCCTGCGGCCGGGGAGAAACAGTAAACACTCCTATTGAGGGAAAATTGCTTGTTTTCTGGTACCCAACTTTCTCTTCACCACCAGGTCTTCGGTTCATCAGTGCCCAATTTATCCTTTATTTGGTTTTCATAAATAATTCAGAGGAGTTTGAGTAGAATAATTGAGTCTTTTCCCAACCCTAATCCCAGACAATTCAAAACAAAAAGACATTTAGATTACAATTTGAGCGTATTAGCTGTTGGGAGATTTCCAGACAACTGATCTGCTTTCTTTTACAATTTCTGTGCCGTTCTATCATTTCCAAAGTGTTCTGCTTTGATAGTTAATAATTTGAGCGTTTCCAGTTCTTCATGAAAAGACAGAGGCATCGCTGTGATAAAGTGCGGGCGTGCGTGCTGCCGTTGGATGGGTGAGCTTATCTGTTTTCCAAGAAGGACTAAATAAATGAAGTAGTGAGATTGCAAATCCAGCCTGCGATGTGCCTTATCATCTTCAGGGAAATGGAGACAATCATGCTTATTTGGCTTAAAATTAAAACTAAGCTTCTACGCTGATGTGAGCTGAAAAGCCAGAAGGGATGAATTTGGGGAAGACTCGATGGCGGAAAACACGAGCCTGGGATCCACACCGTGCAGAGGGGAGAAATTATATCAAGGGCTGATCCCGTTGCTGTGTTTTCCAACGCGGAGGCTGCGAGGTACACGCGGTGGTTTGCCGGAGGGTTTTGCATCTGCTGAGGATGTTGGTGAGGCTGGTCCAGCTGGTTCAGAGCAGCGGTGAGCAGCGTGGGATGCACGGCCAGCT
>NW_009211656.1:12319-44185 GCF_000690835.1 Fulmarus glacialis | reverse complement strand
CCCAGCCAAAACCAGGACACACTCTTAGGGTTTAACCAATTTTAGTTTTAAGGTTACCATACTTACCTATCATAACCAGTCTTAGGAACAAGGAGTCTTAATATACTCTAAGTAGCAATATTAAAAAAGAGATAAGGAATTTCAATTGGAAAATGCCTAGTTATCATCTTTTCCCAGAAAGCAGTGGGCTTCAGTCTGTAACCACAACTCCTTTTCTGTTTTTCAGAAAAATACTAAGTGCGAGAGAGAAATATATCAGTCTCAGTAATTATTGGATGTTCAATCACAAAGTGTTGGATTTTTAGCCTTAGGTAATAATGAAGAAGTAAAGACAAAGCAAACTTAAGAGGAGTAGGAGCTCCCGTGCTGCTGTGAAGAGGCTCTAAATGTCAGAGAAAAGTTTCCTGGTGACAAAGCAAAGTCATGTTGACAGATATGTGTTGGAGATCCTGGAGAAACCCATGAAAGTAAAAGTTTAATATTTTTTCCTGTTTTCTGGCTGGCAGGCTGCAATGCGGAACTTGGAGGCTTTGCTGGGCTCTTTGATTTGAAAGCAGCTGGTTACAAAGATCCTATCTTGGTATCTGGAACTGATGGTGTTGGCACAAAACTCAAGGTAATGTGAAAATCCATGTAAAGGAAGGAAAATAGCACAGAAGGGAACATGTTTAATCACATCATTAATGTTTTAACAGAAAATATCAGTTGTATTTTAAAAATACCTATCTGTATTTCTAAAAAGGGAATGAAAAATGAAATTGCCCTCCTTCAGGCAAAAGAATTAAATATACGTTTAACTTCTGGCAGGTAAATAGCCATCCTTGAAATGATGCTGAAAATAACTCATTTTTAATATTAAGTACGTAATCAGGGACTCCATTTCATTAAGGTAGAATCTCCACCCTCAAAAAGATTACTCATGGGGAAAAACATTTAATTATACAGTTGCTATTGTGTTTACGCAAGCTGCAGTGAAATCCTTTCCAGTTCAGTCTCCTTCCGTAAAGTGCCTTTCGTACTTGCCAATTAAGAAAGTAACAATTCCTAAAATAAAATGTTAGGAAAGGCTCACAGAGATGATAATTACTGAGGCTAAGAGGAAGAGCATGATTTTGATCCCATTCTTCCATTGCAAACGCTCTGCTTGTGTTTCAGTTTCTCAAAGCCAACCAACGGGTTCTCTCGCTGTGTTTTGCAGATTGCACAAGTGTGTAAGAGACATGACACCATAGGTCAGGACCTGGTTGCCATGTGTGTCAATGACATCTTGGCTCAAGGAGCGGAGCCCCTCTTCTTCCTCGACTATTTTGCCTGCGGCAAACTTGACGTTGAAGTGGCTCAGGGTGTCATTGCAGGAATAGCTGAAGCTTGCAAAAAGGCAGGATGTGCTCTTTTGGGTATGAACACTCTTCTTCGAAGGATATGAAAAATCTTATGCAATCTCTTTATAATTGGTTTTAATGTGTTTGTTATCCTACACTATTGAAGAATCGTAGAGGAGTGAAGAAAAAAAAAAAACAAAGCGTCACATGTCTTTGCTTTCAGAGGACATAATCTCTACCCACTGGAAGATGACAGTGCTCTACAAATGTTGCCATTAGCTCAGGAAGTTGCATATAAATTTTCTTACTCGTATCTTTTCATTTAACTTTCTAACTATAACAGCTACCTAGAAAACTAACAATTCATGTATTTTTATTCTTTGTATTTTTCAAGTAAATTCGAAAACATGCCAAATAGGTTTATTTTTTTTTATCCTTTATCCTAAAGGAAATCCTCAAGTTTCCCTCTAAAAACAAGATTTATATGTGTTACTGTGCATGCACATGTCCCTGTGTGCATACATATTATCCTTGGAACCTCTTGGCTGATTTTAACCGAATTTGACAGGAAAGGTAGAGATCTCACAGCTGTTGTGTTCCCACAAGCTTCATAAAAGTAGAAAGCCAGAGAATGTTCTTATGAATGCAACAAAAGCTTCAGCTGGAGCTCCCTACTTAAGACACAGAAGTTAACCACAAGACAGAAACATAAAAGAAACCAGGTTTTGTTAGTTACAAAACTAATAGCAAAACTATTTGTCTACTGAAGACTTGCTGAAGATTTATTTCAGCAAGATCTGCATGTTCCGAGATGTTAAGACTCAAATTTAAACATTTTCCTTTTCAGCCCTATAATACAAGTACATAATACATGTTACTAACAAATTCTGTATGTATTCTGGTATATAGTAATCTAGTTATCCGTGAAAATGACACAATATTTCACTTCTTGAATCTTAAAAAATACAGCTTTAAAGCTGTTGAGCTCAATAAAAATATTTCTAGGTCAGTGAAAAATACATTCTTTTGTATAAGTCTTTGGTTTATAAAAGGAGTACAACACAGGGTTAAATTTTAAAGCAATGAAACCCAGAAAGTTCAGTTTTCTCGCATAGTTTTTATTTTTCCTTCTTTTTTATAAAAACAGACATGGAGAATTACTATGATTTTTGAAAAAAGACCTTTAATTTGAGACTAAAAGTGACAGTTCGCATGTCTTACTTTAGGTAGCACTTTATAATTAGTAATACTGTAGCTCTGTCCTTTTTTCCAATTCTTTAAGAAAGGTAGTAACAGAAGTCTTTTCTAAGTGGGAGTGTGTAATTTTGAGGTAGTTTACAAGCTTTGAACAAGAGGCTATTTATGTTCTGGTTTATTTTTTTCTGCATGAACTGTTAGTCAGCTTTATATTTGTCTTAAGGTGTTCTCTCAGTTTATCAAATATAATCAAACCATTCATACTTCAGCATAAGAACATCTTATGTGAAATCTTGCTATGAAATTACTTACTGAAATTTCAAGATTTTATTTCCAATTGGAAGACTTTAAAACTACAAAGGGCTTCGGATGTTGTAAATTAATTACCAGAGAATAATTTCTCAAAATTTTAAATGGGTTAGTAAATATCTATTTGTGCTAACATAAAAATAAGTCCCAACTCATAAATAAAACAACCATGACTTCTTCCCCAAATTTCTGGCACCCTCAGAAAAGAAGGGACAGAGATGATGCAGTTACTCTGAACCTAAGGAGGGAATGCTTTTCTGTAGCCTGGATCATCAAAATAAACTGCAGTTTGGGCTCCAACTTCACACATTCGTTTCATTGTGCATTCACATAGCTTGCATATCTGTCTTCGTACAGTATCATCTCATAAAAGTCTCATTTGAAGCATGTTACTGAATTCTGACCTTGCATTTGTGCAGTAGCTGAGTATTCAGCTCAACCACCTTAAGCTCATCACGCCACTTGACAGCGAGGTACTGAAGGGCTTATGTACATGCGTGGTTTTGCACAAACATTATTAAATACAGATTTAAACTAATGTATCTAAGCAAATGAACTTTGATTTTAAAGTTGATTATAGCAATGTAATGTAGAAACCTGGAAAAGCTTCCAGAGAATCTAGTATTGAGCAGTGTCAAGCACTAAGCACAAAAGCAGCTTCCACCAGCACTCAGGTAAATTTGGAGCCCCTTCAGGGACGCTTCCTGGAAATAGAAGAATTTGGTATTGAATGAAGCCTGGTGAGTGCAAAAGAAAAACAAGACGGTACTGGTCAGCGTGTTGGGCAGAGGTCATAGTATAATGGCTACTTAATCATTGTCCAGTTGTTTTCTTGTAGCCACCGTGACCAGCAGAGGGGTTTGAAGAAGAGTAACGAGATGGCTGTGAGGATAGCTGGGGAGAGTTTCTACCCGGTATGAGGGGGTAGTGTGAAGATGCCTGTTTGGAAAACTTTGGAGCGAGCAGTAAATGCTCGTTTCATGTACGAAACACAGCAAGTTCCCCTCTCTAGGCTGAATGAGACCGTGGCAGGCAGAACACAGGTCTTCAACAGTGAAGACCATCAGCTTCTATCTGAAGGGCAGTAGGGGGGCCAGTATGGCATGGAGAGAGAGAGAGAGAATGCTGTCTGAGCAGTGCTGTGCGTTTCTGTGCAAGCTGGGAAAATTACCTTTTCAGACTGTTCTCTGAATGAGGTCAGCCAGATAAAACATGGTTTTCAGGACAAAACAAGAGGATGTTCTAATAATCAGGATATAAGATAATAGCCTAGACAACAGCTCATCTGCACGGATGGGTAGGAAAGGCCCTCTTTTCTCCCAAAAGAGTCTATAAACCTTAGATGTTCAGAGTTGGCGTGATAATGATGGCCAGGTTGTGGGCAGGAGTGGCAGGCAGGATAGCTCTATATACAAAATCTTTATGAAGGCAAGTGAGACTAATAGCTATGTCATTCCTTTGATGTCCTTGTGTGAATTTCTTCTATCTATCTATCTCTTGCATCTTGTAGGTTTTTCATGGAGAATACTAAACTTGGCAGAAATTTGGAAATACAAAGCACTAAATACATGCTTTGATTTTAAAATGTGAATGGACCGTAATTTGGTACTGGTTGTCAGAGTGAGGGAGGAAATGTTCTTTCCCATTTTTTTATTGCATGTTCAATTGAAGAGCCTGTGACAAACGTGTTTTTAATTCTTTTTAATGTTTCTTCATCTAATTAAAAAATCTAGTCTGTTGATGCCTTATGAGTTTAAAACTTTGAAAAATTGCATGCCTACTGGTCCCAATGGTTTTCCAACACCCCCTTTCTCTTTTTTTGGTTCCCACAGGAGGAGAAACTGCTGAAATGCCAGGCATGTATCCACCCGGAGAGTATGACCTGGCTGGCTTTGCTGTTGGTGCAGTGGAGCGAGGGCAGATGCTGCCCCAGCTGGAGAGAATTGCTGATGGAGACGTGGTTATTGGAGTAGCTTCTTCTGGGGTTCACAGCAATGGGTACAGCCTTGTAAGGAAGATTGTGGAAAAGTCATCGTTCGATTTCTCTTCTCCAGTTGGCGTCTCCGGTGATCAGACATTAGGTACCACTTATGATGGAGTTTCTTGCATTATAACTTGAGCTTCTGAACAGGCAAATGTCACACAATTGTTTGGTCTGTGCCTTTGCTTTTGTAACTTTTCTAAGGCACTAAAAAAATTATTCTGTTCTTGAACATGTTCTTGTCTTCTTTTTTCCTCTGAATCACATATGCAGGAAAAAAATTAAGGGAGGGGGATAAATAACTAATTGTGTGCTAAAAAGGGTAGAATGTTGTGTTTTTCTCTGTAGTGCAGTGCTCATTAGTATCCAGCAAATTAATATTTTGAGATTTCCTCGATTTCATATTGATTAACATTTCTTTCTGTGCTGTAACTGGTTTCTCTCATCCTCTTTCATCTTCAGGAGATCTCTTGTTAACCCCAACCAAGATCTACAGTAAGACTCTGTTGCCTGTCCTTCGCTCAGGCCATGTGAAAGCCTATGCCCACATCACTGGAGGGGGCTTGCTGGAAAACATCCCCAGAGTTCTCCCAGAGTCCTTTGGTGTCGTTTTAGGTGAGATAAAAAGAAAAGCTGTAGAAATATCCACATGTTAATATGGATTGGAGGAAGCCGTGTACATGGGGCCATGTCAACTGACTTGCACTGTAAGAGCTAGACTTGCCTGTCTAGAAATAAGTTTGCCTTTTTCTTCATTGTTGCTGAATTTCTCCTTGTGCCTGAAACAGAGCCAGTCAAAACACTTTGCAGTCTTAAGACTGCTGCTCATTGAGTTCACTTCCCCGATGGTGTTTTGGATTGGATTTTTTAGGAAACTCTATCCATACTTGCAAAAATAAAATAACTTCAAAAGGAACCCAAAATGAGCTGTCACCATTTGCAATAACCTACAAAATTATTGCTAATTAAATGACACTCATGAAGTCTTTGATCAGCATTCAGATATGGTTACTAGCTCAAGTACATCTCATGCTATTTGACATATCTTAATTAATCCTCACCACAATCTCGTCAGGTATGCTAGAAGTCATATTTCACTTACGGAGAAAGTGTAGTATGGAAAGGTAAATGACTTACTATAGGTTATGCAGTGTTCATTGGGTTGTAGAATAAAATAAGGGAACTAATACTGAGTTTTGCACTCCAGAACTGCATGTAAATAATTCTTCCACTTGTCACTTAAACAATGGTCCACAGGAGATGCTAGTATATATAAATGGGGTTAATACTATTTTGAATACAACATGAGAAAGAAACTTACTGTCTCTGGAGTTCCTTTACAGTGGCTTGTCCAGAAGCATTTCTTGTGCTGCTGTAAATCGTCCTTACCTTGTGGAATTGGGGGCAGTGTGAGACTTTTTTGACAGTTTTTGAGGCTATCGTTCTGGTACAATAGTTTCTCCAGAAGCAGAGTTGTCACCTTCAAGAAGAGGATTTTCCAAGAACTGCCCCAGAGACCGTTTTGAATTACTGATTAACGGATTGCAGTGGAGCAATATGATTAATTTCCTCCCAGAGTGACACTTCTTTCTACTCCCAAGTTTTATTCAGTAAGGAAGGAAAAAACATCCTGTTTCCGTGCATGGAAGCTGATTTCACTCAAGCTAATGCTACTGTGGGACTTTGTCTTTGCTTTCCATCCAGATCTTGCCTCTTAATGCTCTAATAATTTTAGAATTTGTCCATTGATAGTGATTTCCACTCTTAATTTTTATTTTCAATTCTCTTCAGATGCTCTTACCTGGAAGATTCCTGAAATCTTTTGCTGGCTCCATAAAGAAGGGAACCTCTCTGAGGAGGAAATGACTCGGACATTTAATTGTGGGATCGGTGCTGTCTTGGTAGTTCAGAAGGAGCTGGCTCAGCAGGTCCTCAAGGACATACAGAGACACGAGGCAGCCTGGCTGATCGGGAAAGTTGTCTCCCTACAAAAAGGTTATTAGATTTTTATTTTCCTTTAAAAAAAAAAATGCAGATCTAAATTCCTTAGCTGGTGAGTCTCCATGGAGGTTAGCTGAAAATCTCTTAATTGGCACCCCCATGGCTTTTTTGCACAAGGTATTAAAATTACAGTCCTCACGACTTCAGTCTTAGTTCATAGAACGTGTGCTTAGCAATGTCAGATGTCACCAGAACTATAAATAAATAATGAGAAGTAAAGCAGTGCCACTAATCTATTTTCCTGTGTACTTTTCTCCTCTCTCTGTTTCTCCCTTTATCTACGTGGTTTTGGTTTTGTTTTTTTTTCCTGTACATGTTCAGGCTCTGCCCATGTTAAAGTCCATAATATTCTTCGAGCCTTGCAAGCAAATAGGTCACTGTCTGTGCACAGCCATATCCAAGGCAAAATCCAGACAAACAAAGTGAAGGTTGCTGTCCTTATCTCTGGAACAGGTGAGAGTTTCTATTCTTTATTACAGTGTAAAACAGACTGTTGAAAAAGGAACTTCAGCTCAGATTCAAAATCTCGTGAAGTCCTTGCAATTCTGCATGGAAGCTGTGACAGGCTTCTAACAGACTTTCAGTAACAGGCAGAATAGATTTTGCCCTTGGATTAATTTCAATCACAAACAGAGTGATCTTTAACCTCTGCTGCAAATTGACTATGAATTGCATCTGTGTTCATTTTAGCTACAAATTTCTGCATGTCTCTAGGTTCAAGCAACCACTGCATTGCACTATAGGGACAGCAGTGTTATTTCACAAATAGATCAGAATTTCTTCTTGCCATATAGGCACTCCCAGGATTGCCAGTATTCTCACTTGCTAAGAAGTAGACCATCATTCCAATTCCAAAAATTACAGTTTACAAATTTATTTGCTAGTAAAAGCCCTGTAGCCTCCAGCTGTCGAATTCAGTTCTCAGTAAAACCAATGAAAAAAGGATTACTGTTAACATCAGTGGTTTTTGGATTGGGTCTCACCCATATTGCTGCTTATTTAAAACCTCGTCTAGCTGTTATCTATATTTATTCTCCAGGAACAACTTGATAATCATTAATTATTTTTTCACTCACAGGCACAAACCTGGAAGCCCTCATAAATAGCACAAAAAAGCCCACCAGTTTCGCACAAATAGTTCTTGTTGTTTCTAACAAAGCTGGTGTGGAGGGGTTAAGGAAAGCTGAGAGGTCTGGTATTCCTACAAGGGTAAGTATTTCTCATGTTTTTAAAATTAGCCATCATTAGCTCTGAGAAGGTACTCTGAGATAATGAGTTTTACTACGGTAAGAGATGGTTTGCCAGGAAGCCTTTAGCTTTTATTTTTTGGTCTGTCATGAACTTGTGCCCTTGGGCAAACTACCTAACATGGGAAGCAAAATACTTCCTTTTCTCCTTCTCAGAGATGTTGCTAGCAATTGTGATGGTTTTGGGAACAGTCATTGTGTTAAACCAGCACAAAACTTTCACAGTGACAGTTGAAACTTTGCCATTTATTAAACTGCAGTGCATTTGCACTAAAGTAACAAGCTATTTTATCTGAATTTAATTTTGAAATTACATGCTAAACAGACCCAGTAGTTCATTTGAATGAAATAGAGAGGTCAAACTCAGTGGGACCTTCCACTGACTCCCTGGGCATTGCTTTAGGCTCTCCAGGATTCATTCAAAGCAAACCGCATTTCCCTTAGTGTCACTGGATCCAGCGCTGCATTGCTTTGCCCTTTGCACAGCCATTTGCATTACAGATGTGAAATGCTACTGCTCTGACTCAGGAGCATTTTACAGTCACTTTCCACTGATAACTACAGACATATGGAAGATTTGGGCCCAGTGCAAGCTTTGTTATTAACTTGAATAGTAGCAGGATCTGATTGTTAGCACTGCTGTCTCTTACTTGGGAGTATACAAAGATCACAAGTAAAGTACATCCATGGTATGTGGGTGAAGAACAAACATATGATGAGGAAAAAAAATACAGCCTTGGAGAGATGATGGTCTTAGTGGTTAAGATGGAGAGTGAGTGGTGAAACAGAGACACTGAGGAGTACACGCCTTGCCAGTTATTACCTGGTAGTTCATAGCAGAGTTTAGCCCAGTGTTGAGCTGGGCTCTATTTCTAGTGCCCTCTGCCATCTTTTCAGCTAACCAGTTCTGGTTTTTCAAAACTACTTTGTGATATTTAAATGTCCCACCATGGTAAATATAGTAGGGATTAACAGGTATTTTTATTTAAAAGGCTGTGGATGTTTTAAGTTACGTAGCACTGTCTTCTTCCTGTTTAAATTAGGGGATGTATCCTGGATGGAAAATACTTAACTCAGTTATATTGACCTTTTGCAGTAGGGGCTGTTTTATCAGCTTGTGATTAGCCTTTCCTTCAAGGTTTTGTGATACAATTTTCAGCAAGGCTCAACTGCTTAAAACTATCAGAGGCCTTAAATTGAGTGAAATCATTCTAAGACTTTAGGTTATCTTAATGACCTACATTTGTAGGTTGTTAAATTGTGTCCAGATGCTGGTGCCTACAGCTGTGGGCCTAATAAAAGAAACCCTTATTTATTCTGATGATTGCTCTGTGTGAATAGGAATAAAGAGTGCATGTTTGTCTGTTAGCTGCATGCATTTATGAACTGCTTTTCTTGCTGTGTATATGCACCCAACTCGAACCACACATAGAGACTTACTTGGTTTTTGTTTATTACTCCAGGGTACCATTTCATTGTGCTCTTAATGCATTTAGATTAAATTAACACCATGTCCATATTTCTTCATTTTTTGGATTATCACAGGTTATTGACCATAAATTGTATGAAAGTCGCACTGAATTTGACAGTGCAGTTGACAAAGTCCTTGAAGAATCCTCAGTTGAACTGATCTGTCTGGCTGGATTTATGCGAATACTGTCGGGTCCTTTTGTCAAAAAATGGGAAGGTAAGCACCACATAGCAGTATATGCATTTAAAAAAAAAAAGTAATTTTATATCTCAGGAAAAAGAAAATGGGAAAAATATAGAAAAGGGACCATTTTAATTCTGGGTTTGCAGGAAACAAGACTCTGCCCATCTTGTAAGGAAAAGGATGAGAAAGAGAAAGGCAGTATTTTTCCCCTTCCCTCTGTCATTTCCACAGAGGTTTAAGGAAGCCAAGGGCAAATGCAGATCTTGTGGTCTTTAATTTAATATAAAATATTTTAAAATAAGGCTGTGAAAACGTTAGACCCCTGCAAACATGAGGTGCAGGGCAAATTGTTATCTAAGCAGTAAGTGTTGGTTGGGGAGAGGCGAGCATCCAGCCACTGAGAATTCCTTCCACTAACAGATGAGCTGCTTTGGCTGCAGATAAAACTGCAAAACTAGGCAGCGATATGCAGTTCCTATTAACAAGATCTTGCCAGTCTTCTGGTCAGACGTCCCAGGAGCTGTCTGAATCCGAGGGTGGCATGTTTCACAGGCAGGTTCAGCTTGTTTGTCCAAAGTGTTCACAGCGTCTCCATTCTGGTCATTTTTTACAATTTTTCCAGGTCCTTGTTAGAGGCTGATAACACCTCTGCCTGCTTCAGTGGTTGTCCTCCCTCCCCCAGCTGTTACATTCCTCTTCTTATCTCTTCCTGTTTCTTTTAGGGAGTCCTGAATCACACAGAGGCAGCTGCTCTTCTCACTGTTTGCTCTGCTTTGTGTTCAGTCACAGTTACTTAAACTATTTCTTGCTTATACCAGTTACCGGCTGGTCAGCCTATACATTGCAGCTCTCCAGGCAGCCTTTATAGCTCACATGGTGACTTTTGTGTTACCCTGGGTGTGCCTACGACACAGACCTTTTACACCTGAACGAGTTTTCAAACCTCTCTTTAAAATCACGGGAGCAAAACAGGCGTTCCTGGGAGACAATTCATTTTATGCTAAAGCTGTCAACTGACATAAGTCAGATTAATTGTTTTTGTTTCTCTCCATTCGTTATGGAGTCCAGAAGATGAAGATGTAAATGTCTGTGCTGTAGGCAGCTGTAGTTAGGAGAGAGGAATCCCTCACCATGAGAGATGTGTTTTGAGTAGAGTATGTGTGTAGAGGATGGAAAAGCAAGAACCTTCTCTAGTGTTAGAGGTCTTGTGCAAATAAAGGATGAGCTTAGTTTCCTCTGATTTAGGGACAGAGCACTTCCAGCACTGATGATCGCCCTGCACAGTGCAGGACTTGTGTTACACATATGACTGGCTGGAGAGCAAGAAAAGAGACTCCCTTCAGTACAGGATTGAGCTTGAAAACAGATACCTACCTAGCTCTGACCAAGAGTATCCGTCAGTTAGGTCTTAGACGTGAGCTCAAACATTCAGTTCAGCTCAGGGATCTGTGCCAGCTAACAGGAGCCTACTGTAAAACTCTGACCCAGTCATGCACTGACTAGCCTAAATTGTCCAGTGCAATCAATTCTTCTTGCTGCTCTCTTGAAAGCTGTCACCTTTCCTTTCTCCTCTAGTCAGAAGGACATACAGTGTGAAGTTAGTTGTGAAACTATCATCGTGTTTAATGGCCCTGAAATGTTAATTTTGAATGTCAACATAAAGGACAGATTAAAAAAAACAAAACAAAACAAAACCAAGCTTACAGAAAACCACTTTCCTTTAGAGCAGTGTCTGACGGTACTGTAAGGAGAAACTGGGGAGACTCAGACAGAAGTGCAGAGTGTTGTTTTCAGCTCACTGTCCCCAATACTTTTTTGCTCAAGCAGCAAGCAGGGAAATGCTGATGCTTAAAAAGGGGTATTTTTGAGATACAAAATGCATTTGAGATATTATTAAAGATCAGTTGATGCATTTGCCTCTTTAAGTTGCACAGGTCAGTATCTGCATGAGTTACTGTGGTGAGAGTGCAGGTTTCGTATCGTGCTGCCAGAAATGGCCTTCACTTCACATTACAAAATCATAAGACTATTTCGGGACACTGCTGCCTCCGCCAGCATATGTCAGCTCAGTCTCGCTGCTTGGCATTTAGGTGGTGTTCAATGAATCCTGATGACATACAGTCTTCCTAAACTGGAGGAGACATGCAGAGACGGCGTGGGCGTAGCATACTGTGATATAAATAGTATCGATGGCCACTTTTTTTTTTATCTTGTAAGGGTTTGTACTGAATTTAAAAGAAGATCTAGGGCTGTCAAGCACCTTTTGACTTCACTCTGGTCCAGCATGGGCAGGAGGAGTTGTCACAGACATTAGGAGCAGACAGGGGAAGAAGGTTTTCTCATGGTTTAACCATCGCATTGCTGTAGCGGTGAGACCCTGAGGTCACAGGCAGCCACCCTCCCTTACTTTACAGCTAGGTGGGAACTCAGGCGTATGCTTTCTCTTTTAAGGGAAAGGTAAGGTACAGGCTTCCCAGGGTTATACCCGTGGTCGCACCTGGTTGAGCATTAGAGGTTTACATTATCAATTTCAGGATCCCCCAGCCGACTTTCTGTGTGGAAAGTAGTAGTGCTAGACAGGTGCTTTTCGGAAGGGCAGAGAGGAGGGCTTCTATATGAGCAGCTGTTGTTTTTTATTAAGCCAAAACAGGTGTGGAGGAAAAGTCCAGGCTAAAGAATTTTTGCCTTGTCATGGGGAGTCTGCTACGTCATTTGAAACCGCACCGAGTTTCTTCCGGGTGCTGAGTTTGGAAGAAAGAGGATTGTGCTTGTGATTAAAGAAGAGAAGAACAAGATGCTGAGGGAAAGGACAGCTACATCAAAAAATTAATCATTGTTAGTCACTGGAGAAATATGCTTTAGCCATGCAATTAATTGTAACTGATTGCTGTCTTTGATTTTTCTGAAATAGCGAGACATTCTGAAATGCTTTGGGCTGGTTATCTGTCAGTCTCATCAAAAAACAAGCCTATGCAAAAGTCGTGAAAAATCTTTTTCACAAATGTATTTTGATCCTCTGTTGATTATGGTACTTTGAACACTCTGGTAAGGCTGAATGCTAAAAGACAATGACCTCACTTATAATTTTCCAGGAAAAATACTGAACATCCACCCATCTCTACTGCCTTCTTTTAAGGGAGCAAATGCCCACAAATTGGTGTTACAAGCTGGAGTCCGAGTCACAGGCTGTACTGTACACTTTGTGGCTGTAAGTACTTCCTTCTTCCTCCCTCTAACTCTATAATTCATTAGACTTAAGATTTTCACCTCAGAGCTTGCTTGGAACACTCTTACACCATCACGTTTGAGTACCTTTTCTCCTTTGTTCGTTCATAACATTATTAGACAATATAGTGCTTTAGTTTGCTGTCCCTGGAGAAGGAATTGGAAATGAATAGTCTGTACAGGAGTTTAAGCCTTACCTAAGTTAACTTCTTCCCTAAGCATCCCACTGCTGCCTTCCGCCAGTTGCAGTGGGGGTACTAGTTCATATAAGGCCTTAGCTAGCCCAAAAATCTTTATTACTACACGGCACCAACTTCTTAGATTTTATCATACAACCTTCCTTATTTGTTGCTTTCAAGAAAAAAAAGCAACACTGGAAATGGCACAAGAAGCTTAGATTTGTTAAAAAGCAACCCAGTGTTTGTGGGAACAGAGGAGAAACTTGGCAATTTATGTAAGTCAAAAAATAAGAAAACAAAAGCGAGAGATCTCTCAACTTGGAAGAGGCACATTTTTATCAGTTCAGGGAGCATTTTTTCCACCTTGTTCAGTTCTCAGGGTTGACAGTAACTAGTCTCCCCTCCTCTACTGCATTCTTCAGATTATCCTCCCCTTTTCTACTGCTCCTGAAATCCGTTCTCATGATTTTTGCTTTTTCTTGGAAGAAGAGACAAAAACTATTTTTCCAGATAGAAGGAAAAATCGCATTCCTTTCCCCATGATATGACTTAGGGTTTCTTCTCTGTGTGGCAATGTACTGAGAAACAATAACTAAACAGCAGGGATCTGCCTCATTAACATGCAAAAGAAAGATCTGCTGGGTCCTCTAGACCCGCTCTGTGCCAAGGCTTGGCTGGTTCACTCTTCTGAATTGAAATGTCATCATTTTGTCCAATTTAGCCTATCATGTCCCTAGTTAACATGGCTTTTGTTGCTTTCTGTAGCAGAAATGTTACTCACTGGTGTTGTGCCTGCCTCCTCTTTTACTTTGAACCCTACACTTCTGTTAGTTCCTCACAGGCCAGCGTGAGTGCCAGCATCTTCTCTGCACTCCTCACATGAGCCCAAATTCATGTTTCCTGTAATAACGTAATGATAAACAGATCCCCGAGACAACTGGGTTACATTCATTGTAGTACAGCTGGGCCTCCTTCTCTCTCATCTTTCAACCCTACGGACTTTCCGGCTATTGCTTTTACAGGAGGAAGTTGACGCTGGAGCAATCATTTTCCAAGAGGCAGTTCCAGTTAAGATTGGTGACACAGAGGAGACCCTGTCCGAAAGGGTGAAGGAGGCCGAGCACCGAGCCTTCCCAGCTGCCCTGCAGCTTGTCGCCAGCGGGGCTGTACAGGTGGGGGAAGCCGGCAAGATCTACTGGAAGTAGGAGCAGCGCGTCCGTGAAGGTCCTCAGATGGGACAGCTGGGGTGCCTTAATTGGTCAAAACAGAGGTCACAGCCTAATAACACGCACACTGTGTTCTCTTCACAAGGTGTTTTCAACATAGAGTTTACCATGTCATGTTCTCACTCAAATGGTTAAATATTTGAAGTAAAATCCGCAGAAAGCCACAAATGGGAGTATTAAGGCAGGGGGCTGTTCTCAGCAATGGCTCTGTTACACGCTTCCTAATTATAATCCGTTCCTTGGCCAACATTTTCGTTCTCAATCACTTTCTTAACAAACAAAAAAGCATTCCGTTGGTTACAGAGAGGTCTGAGCATCTCTGAGATTGACTTAGGAACATCAGGATTACTCTCTAACAGACCATACAGGGGATTCTCTTGTCATGTGCTTGAAGTGTTTGTGAGGAAAAGTACTGGAACTAGTTCAAAGGAAGAGAAAACTAAAGGCAAAAAACTTTACTCAGAAACATCTCTAGCCAAAACAAGAAAAACTGGCTTCCCAAAACACTAACTATTCCTGCAGATAACGAAATGGATTTTTTTCTGTATACTTTCTGTTTTAATGTTGGTAGATCTTGTCTGGCCCAGATTCTCTGGAATATGCCATAATTTCAAATATGGGACCTGCTATCAATCAGATGCTAAATAGAATTAAATGTCTGCTGATCATTTGCCTTCAAAGCATCCCCATGTGAATCCACATATTAATTCCTCTCAGAGATTTGTTCAGAGCCAAAAGAGTTGGTTTCTTTTTTTTTTGAATGAGAAAGGGAGCTAGGACTAGATACAGAATGTGTTCTTGGCTTGTGAGACATTCTTCAGAAATTCTGCTGAAGTTAAGTGCCTTTATTCTTAGAACAGTATTTTCACCTCAAATAATACTGATGGAAACCTAGTAAATATTATTATTCTGAAAACAATAAGGTTTTTTGCACAGCTGAACTCTTGTGAAAAAGCACCTGGTTTTCTTTTAATGTTTTAGCATAGCTGTAAAAACAGTAAAATAATCGGTTTTTTCCCCATACAAACCAGAAGCATCTGACTGAAGCTGATTATGTATGTTTTAGACCTCCCCTTTAACACAGAGAAAGCTGATTTGTATTCTGTGCATTGATGTCCTTAGGGTACTTCCATGTTGACGCAATCTTAATGTGGATTTTAAATAAAGTCTAATAAAGTTGAAAAATTAAATATCAAAATCTTTCCCTGGAATTCCTTTACTAGGGGTATAAGCTGGAGGAAGAGTTTGTGAAACGAAATCTAACTTCATCTACAGTACAGCAACTGTAAATCAGTTTGTGAGGTTACAGACGTGCAATCCTGCATAAGTTAGTAGTGATTCACGGAGTGTGGTGACCTTACTGCTTCAGTGGCCAGATGGTCCGTGATGAAGAAACTTGCTGACAAAATATTCCTGTCATCATTTGTCACCGAGGAAAAAGCTCAAGCAAATACAGAGGAAAATGACATGGTCAAATTTAATTTGCTTGTAAAGGGCAAAGAATAAAAGCTAAGTCTTCAGCCCAGCGTTTTTCTTTACAAACCTGCCCTCCCACGGAAGGGCCTCATCCCCCGCAGGCAAACTGCCCACCAAGGCTTGAAATCCAGCCTGCTCAGTGAGAATGTGAAAGATGCGGGGACCATCCAGCTCTGGCAGGGGTTCAGTCCACACAAATTCAGTGCCTTAGCCATGACACAGCAAACCTTTTACAAGTCAAAAGAAATTGTACTTAATTTAACTCACACATAAGAAGTAGTAAGATTACTAGTAAGATTACTAGAAGTAAGATTACTAGAAATCATTACCTGTACAGTTAATAAATACAACATTACTGATAAAAGCAGTTTGATCGCTGCCAGGAAGACCAATAGCAGAAGACCTGGGAGCCCCAAACCCAACACCCCATTCCATCACAGACATCTTGAGAAAGACTCAGGTATTTTAGCATCTAAGACTGATGACAAATGGGATTTAAGCATCTATCTGTATTTCTATAAATGCTTAAAAAGAAATTTCATTGTGAAGTGGATCTTTGATGGCTTTGCTTCAATTACAAGTCTGTTAAAAAGAATAAATAGGTTAACAGCCTGTCACCACACCCAATCTCAGAGGGATGCCAGGAACACAATTAGAGAGAGTTGTTCGATACCATGGTGATAGTCTGGAGCCCTATCAGAGCACAATAACTAGCACCCCATTCTCTTTTAACATTTTATTTGTTAGGTCTGAAACATTCAGTCATGCGTGCTATGCAATTCAAACAATATAAAACATGAAGTTACTGCACAGTTACAACAGACCGAAAGCAAACTAAGCAATGTGTTTATCATAAAAATTATCTATATATACCAAACATTTGTTAATCTTGCCTTACTACAGTTCTTCCTATTTCTCCCAGATCATGAAAAATACACGTTCCTTGTTCCAGTCGTTGGAGTGCAAGAGACAAATACGGATTTCTGTACATAAATGGCAGCGCTTACAGGAGAGAACTGAGTGTTTCTCCCCTCCCTAACTACTGAAACACCACTAGCTACACATTAAAAAAAAAAGGAAAATAATCTGACTCATCCTCTCAAACAGCCTGATACTGCCAAGAGCGAGATACACCGTATGTCCCTTACTAGTACAGTACATGTAATACCAAAACAAGAATACATTTTTTTTCACTGCATCTAATGGCTATTAGTGATCCCTCCTCTGGAAAATTCAGTTCTGGCTACTTCTTTTCTAGTTTGTTCAAGTAGCTTCTTAGCTAGCTTTCTTCCTCTGATTTATTACTTGCATGCAAGTCATTATTCTGGCAGATACAAAATAAGCTTCCACAGAAAAAGGTTTTATTTAACAGCAGCGACTCTCTGGACCAAGCCAATCATTCAGTCAACAAAGAAAATTGAGATTTTCCTGCTACTGCAAGTTAAGCTGAGGATGTCTCGTTCTGCTGATTTCAAGGATGAAGGAAGAAAAATGCCTGAAATCCAGTGTTTCTAGTCCCCCTAATCAAATTTTCATCCGTCAAGATCCAAATGTTTTAATATGAAATTCTGGGAATGTCTATGCACCGCTCCCTTTCAAGGAGCAGGAGAAAGTGTCTAGATGTATGTTCAGTATGCACTATTACATCATATTGACAAATAATCTGTGAAGGGGAGTTGGTTTCATTTTGTTTTGCCTTCTAAAGGTTTCCTGCCTTTTTGGCCTTTCAATCTTCTGCTTGGCAGCTGACTAAACTCTGGCCCCCACACTGGTGCACATGTTTACATGCCCTCCTCTCCTCTGTGTCCGGAGGAGCTCCCACAGTGGTGGGGCTCACAAGAACAAGGTCCTCGTAGGCTCCCACTTCCTCCCACAGAACTACGCATTCATCCCTAATGCTTGTTCACCCCCACATCCACACTGTGCCAGGCTGGGCCTCACTTCTGCTCTGCCCCAACATGTCTGGCCTCTTCCATCCAACAGTAGCTGGTCACCCTCTTGCAGCAGCATGGTTTGTGTTTGTGGTTGCTCTGTGAAGCTCTTTGGGCTCTGCAACATGACGCAGCCAACAAAACTCGATCCCTCAGAAGAATTAATTTCCCTCTGAAGCACTAGACCTTTTTCACAGCTTAAGCTCCCTCTTTGATTTGTAACACAGTATCTCTTTTACAGATGAAAAAACAGAACAAAGACATTTAAAATCTGAAATGATAGCTTGGCTTCTGCCGCCAATTTTGCAAAAGGAGTGTAACTAAAGCTGCAAGCTAGGGGAAGAGGATCACAGCTCAGAATGGCAACCTGTGACACTGATATGCCGGCAGTCAGAGAGAAGCACATCAAGGGCAAGGAGGAGGAGGGAGGAGGGAAAGATGAGCAGAGAGCAAGCCGCTCATTAACCTGGCTACACCACATCATTTTCTTGAGGCTCCAGAGCTACAAGAGAGGACGTGCACGTCTCCTCTTGAAGACAGAGACTTTGGCTCTCTTGTTTCCAGTAGGTTTTACCATCGGCTCCTAACTGCACTGCTCCGCTGGCCACCAGCTGCAGGGCGATGGGAAAAGCCCGGCACTCGGCTTCTTTAACCCTTTCGGACAGCGTCTCCTCGGTGTCGTCTGCCTTCACAGATACCGGCTCCTGGTGGATCACTGCTTTTGGACTAGATTCCTCCTAAAATGGGGATATTGGCAGTCTTTCAGAAGAGGCTGGTTAACAGTCTCAAGAGGGTTATGGACAATGCTGGACAGGGCAAAGAAAGTCTCATGAGAGATCTCAGCAAGCACATCTGTGGTTGTGTGCAGGGGGCTGAAAGTATATCTGGAGAGGTTTACGACCTCCATTAGGGGTACCTACATTACATTAGGGGGCACAGTGGGGAGAGACATGGGCTAGAAGATTCAGCGGGCAGTTTGCTGAGGGTAGGAGAAACTGAAGAAAAAAACATACGAAGGAAGAAGACAGTATCTTAAGAAACCACAAATGCAATGTAATCCCCACATCTTCCTGTTTTTACTGGTAACAATCCCAAGATTTCCACACATTCCTGTTACCTCTTCCTGTTTCTGCCTTCAGAAAGAAAAGAAAAAAGCAAATTCCTTTTCATAACTTACTCAATGTTAGGCAAGAGGACACTTACCAGGACAAAATGCACGGTGCAGCCTGTGACTTTGAATCCACTTTGCAGGGCTTGCTGATGGGCGTTCCCATCCTTGACTGGTGGAAAAAGTGATGGGGAAGCATTCAAAATTTTCCCTGGGCATCAGTGTGAGAGGAGGGGGGAAAAAAAAAAAAATCAATTTGAACTGAATTTCCTTTAAAAATAAAAGTGAGATGTGATCATCAGTTCAAAAGAACAGCATTGAGCACCACTCAGGAGTTTAAATGGTCTCAACTGCAGTCAGAACCTAACAGGGCACGTTCAGATTCAGGTTAAAAAGCAAAACATATAGATGGTGTTACGATCTCTAAGGAAATGTGAGGAAGTGCTGCTCTGATCTGAGGAAATACTGCTCTTCCAGGAACACAGGTGATGGTGTGCAGGCTTTGGCAGTAGCCAGGCAAGCACGTTTCAGCTAAGGCCAAGGAACTCATTTGCTTTTGCGTCTGTGGATGGACAGACGGAGTTGTAAGTCTCTCCCCTCCCGGGTGACCAGCCCTCATGCTGCAGAAGTGGACTTCACACTGCAGCCTGATGCAGAGCCACTGCACAGATGGAAATGATTTTCATAAGAAACATCATTCCCAAAGGAGCTGTCCCAGTGCAATCCGCATAGTGAGTGAGTAAGTTCTGAGCCAGGCCTCAGGAGCTGGCACTTGGCGCCCAGAGCCAAGAGGAAAGGGGAGTGTGCGATCCCCCCTCCGCTGGCCTGGAGTGCGTCTAAGGAAAGCTCTGCCCCACAGCAGAGCCACGCTCACTCAGGGGTCTGCAGTGGCTGTATTTCCAGCACACAGTATAGAGTACTGCTACGCTGTGCAGCCCTCAGGGCAGCACAGGAGGGAGAGGCAGTGGGAAATCAGTCTCCCTCCCCTTTTTCCCTGAGTAACAGCTGCAAGGAGTAAGTTCAGCACAACTCCCCAGCACAGCTGCTTGAGAAAGGACACAGTTCTGCTGCCTGTCCCCTACTGCGGACAGAACCAAACTCCTGCCTGCTCCGCAGGCATTTCTCCTTCCCAGCAGGAAGGCAGACAGATCAACTCCGTGACCCTGATTTTGCCCCTCTGTTATCATTATGCCAGCGCAAGGCGTTTCTCTGCCAATGTACAGTCAGAATCCCAGCACAGTCCCACTGTCCGGAATGAATGGAAGCATAGGGCAGCCCCACTGATTTACATGTAATCCTCAGTGTCAGCAAGGCTGTGGGAGATCTAACCAAAAGACAAAGAACTATGACTGTGTAATTCTGGTGAGACCAAGCATCCATATTTTAATTTCTCTTTTACAGTTACAATTTCTTACCTTTCCATTTTCTGAGAAAAGGACTGGACAAAATTCTCATAAATCCTGCAAGACATATTAGTTCAACAGCGAATTCTTCAAGAACTCGGTCAATTGTGCTGTCAAATTCAGAGCGACTCCCATATAACTTATGATCAATCACCTAAAACATTAAAACAGATCAAAAGCCGTATCAAGGAAATGATTTTGTGTGAACGAGAGCAGCTACTTGGGCACCAAAGAGAAAGCAAAATAGATTCATTCCAGGACATTCGATGATTTAAAATTCTAAGTTTGTATATTATTCAGGATATTTGTGATTTTTCACATTCATACAAACATTCCTGGGAACACCCCAATCACTTGCTAGTTAACACTGGCTGTTTCACACAGGATACTTTCTAGGATGTGTAGAAAATCTGCACAAAAAGAAGCCAACTGTGAAAAGAGAAACATGTGGGTAATGTGGTGCAGAGGGAAATAAGGGGGAACACAGCAGAAGATACTGACCTCTTACTCCAGAATGTCTAGCCAAAGGCTAAAGTAAAAAAAGTAATGACTCATCGACACCATCACCACTAGTTAGTCTATAGTTACTTATTGAAAATCATGAACTTATCTAAAAAGAGAACAAACTGGCCAGACATTCTGTGTAAGGGGAGGAGTCAAGTCTTGCTCTATTTCTACTCCACCTCTCAGCTCCAGCTCCCAAGGTAAGTGTTGATTCCTGACTCTGTTCATGAAGACATTCTAATAAGGGGCTAACAAAGCTGTCATGCTCTTGCCTATGAAAATGTGAATTAATTTTGATGTAACTTTTTTTTTCCCAGAGATGAGTCTTTATACTGCCAGGCAAAAAGTAACATGAATCCAACTCAGCTGTTGAGGAAGCTTGCTGAAAACTTTTTAATGCATGGAGACCCTCTAACAGTATTTATTCCCATCTGTGTGTAGCTGTACAAATATGATAACTCTTCAAAATCATTAAATGTTAGAAGGAAGAGTTCCTGGTGGGCTGCATTTGAAATCCCAAGTTGTTGAATGTTTTCAAAAGCTACGTTCTATACTTTGACAAATATGATGACATGATGTTACTCTCTTTCTATGTTTTTTTTGTTTTATGAAACAAACCAATGAAAGTTTCCATAACACAGTGCTACTCTACTGACCACAGGTAGGAAAGAGACTTGCATGGTGCCACTGAAAGTGGCTGAGCACATGAGACAAAGGTCTTTCTAAGAAGGGATGAGCCAAGGAGACAACGTGCTCATGTTAGTGCTGGAGCATGTCCAAAGAAGAGCAACAAAGTGAAGGGTCTAGAGCACAAGTCCTATGAGGAGCGGCTGAGGGAACTGGGGCTGTTTAGCCTGGAGGAGGCTGAGGGGAGACTTTATCACTCTACAACTCCCTGGAAGGAGATTGTAGCGAGGTGGGTGTCGATCTCTTCTCCCAAGTAGCAAGTGATAGAACGAGAGGAAATGGCCTCAAGTTGTGCCAGGTGAGGTTTAGATTGGATATTAGGAAAAATTTCTTCACTGAAAGGGTTGTCAAGCATTGGAATAGGCTGCCCAGGACAGCGATTGAGTCACCATCCCCGGAGGTATTTAAAAGACATGTAGATGTGGCACTTAGGGACATGGTTTAGTGGTCAACTGGGCAGTGTTAGGCTTACTGTTGGACTTGATGATCTTAAGGGTCTTTTCCAACCTAAATGATTCTATGATTCTATGTTTCACAGAGCCCGAAATCTTACTGATTTCAGTTAAAGCTTGAAGCTGCATGGGCTACAGTCTTAGACTCAAATCATCAAAGCACTTGCAATTTTAAGTCCCTTCCTAAGTCTGGATTGTAGCACTCACTGAAGAGATGGAAAAGACTCACAGCCTCCAGTGAGCACTGTCCATACAGCCTTCAGCTCTGCCTCTACTGGTAACTTTGACAGCTTTGTGCTACGACCACTTATCCACGTAGAAGTTTTAAAGAAAAGTGAACATGAACGCTCACCAAGCATTTCATAAAGGCCTACAGATTCAGTAGCTGTGAGTTGGTGATAAAAAGGAAAGGAAAGGGCGTCTTTACCCTTGTAGGAATTCCAGCCCGGGCTGCATTTCGTAGTTCTTCCACACCAGACTTGTTGGAGATGACAAGGACAACTTGAGCACAACTGCCCGGCTCTTTTGCATAACTGATGAGTGCAGCAAGGTTTGTGCCTCAAATAGAGAAAGAGCAAACATTCATGAAATAGATGAGCATCTATGTCACTGAGAATAGGCTCTCAGTCCCGTTTATCTGACAAAAATCTTGTTTTCAACAACTGCACAAATAGAAGGGTACTAAGGAATTTGTGCACTAATAAAGCTCATTTGTTAAGCCGTACAATACACCTTGACTTCGAGTCAAAATGCAACCTTGGCTTTAGAAGGCTCCATAGACTCCACTGAAAAAAAAGGCAAGGTGGATGCACTTGTACCACGGCTGAATTCAGCCTCTCCTTTGTAAGGACATGTCCCTGTGTGATGATAAATGAAAGCTCACCTGTTCCAGAGATGAGAACAGCCACTTTAACTTTGTTTTTTCTGGGTTGGTGTTGACTCTCAACAACAGAGTTATTCAGCAGATGCTGGGGGCTGCTCAGCTGCAGAGCTTCAAGAAGATTCTCGACTTTGATGCGAGAACCTCCTCCAAATATGTGAGGAAAAAGTTAAAAGTAAAATACCTTAGATTTTACTTTCCCATTTAAATTTACTTTGTATAGTTTACTAATCATAAGTTTCAATTAAAAGAAAAACCTATCAGCAATTAATTTATGCTAGCCCTAACTGAACTACAAAAACATACATTACTTGAACAAACCAACTCATGCTAGTTGTGCTATCTCTTTCGTGTTACTCACTTGCAGAATTGTCTCCAAAGGCCTAGGTACGGCATAGTCTTTTCAAGGATTATCCCCATCTTTTACACTTGTCTTCCTCTTTCTCTCATGTTGCAAAATTAAACTAAAGATGATGTTGACAGAGCTGAGGTTGCATTTTGGCAGCCCAAACTGCTCCCCAAGCTGTTTGGCTTCCAGAGGGATTTTGGCTCATGTCTTGCTGGATGTCAAGCAATCGACATACCAGAATGAAGACTTACCATCACATATGACTGTACACAGCTGTGGCCTAACCTCAATCTTTACACAGGATCCATGTGAGTTGGGAAGGGGTTGGAAAGGAGGTGGGTTGATTACGACGACTGTGGTAAAACATAATCAACTAAATAATGTTTGAGTCCTTGCAGATAATCATCAGAGAGATTTACTTGAGTGTCAAGCAGGTATGTAGGTAAGACACTATTCAAGTACTGTCACTCTGAAAACAAGTCATTCACTTCTCCCTGTATTTAATAATGAAAACTAGATGTGAAGGTGTCAAGTAGCCTCCAGCCTAGTGAAACGACAGCAAAAAGATATGAACTACACAAACTTTGCAGTAAGGACTCTCCTCAGTGCCTACAGAACTGCGGGTAACTGGTACCTCCCCAGAGATGCTCAGTGCTTACCAGAATCACACTCTAAAACAACTTACCCTGTATCAACTTAAAAATTAAATAGCGTATCCTAAAGTGGAAACCCCTCTGAAGTGAGACAGATGCATCTGTTACACTTTGAATCAAACCATACTGTTTAATTTTTGTGAGTGTCTTCATTTCCCATTAGGACACTTGCTAACCTGTGTGACAAGGGGGAACAACCTTCCCAATCAGCCAAGCTTCCTCATGTCTCTGTATGTCCTTGAGAACATGCTGAGCCAGGTCCTTCTGCACAACCAAGACTGCACCAATCCCACAATTAAATGTCTGAGCCATCTCCTCCTCAGAGAGGTTTCCCTCTCTGTAAAGCCAGCAAAAGATTTCAGGAATCTTCCAACTGAGAGCATCTGAAAACAATTGAAATTTGTATGTGGTCAGCACATATGTTTGCTATCCATCTTTTATTATATATAATGACAGTGGTACATTACAAGAGCCGATAGAGACTAATTCTTGCTATTTTAAGAATACTGTCCAAGGAGGACACTGACCCAACTTCCAGTCAAGTTTATAGGTGCTGCTTAGCTAGAGGTTTCTAGTCGTAATTTGTGTGAGGCAAGTCTTCTCTAGGCTTTCTAATGAGAACATGTAGGAAACGACGGCGAATTAAAATGTACTCATCCCTCATCAGCCAGAAGGACAAAGCTACAGATGACTTATATCTCTTCTGTAAGAGATAAAGGATAAAGGATAAAGTGGGACAAATCATCTTCTGGCTTTTTTGGACTACTTAAGCAGATCCTGGTTTTCTGTTTCAAAGAACCAATAATTAGTATAAGAGTGTATACTTAGGTATGTTGATGGACAGACTGGAACAGGGCTGAGCAGTCTACGCATGGATGGGAAGTATGGATGGGCTTTCACAGTGACCCTACTCACACAGGCATTGCCTTAGGCTGTCTCTGGAAAGTTGATGGTGCAGACCTGCAATCTCAACTTCGCTTTAGAAAACTGACAATCCCTTGGGCTTGTTATGTTGTCTGTGGTTCCAGGCACTGGCAAGCAAACTGCGCACCACATTAGTAAGCTGGGTTTCTTTCTTTCCTTTCTAATTTCATTCTAGAGAACTACAGACAGACATACAGACATCTTCCCTCCCCATCCCCACAGTATTTTTGGACTACATGAATATGGTTTTCTTTAATATTTTGAACTTAAGAATACTTTGCCCAATTTTGGCTTACATGGAAAAAGTTCTACCTTACTAAGAGATGTCAAATGCTAATCTGTTATGAGGAAGCTACCATCTACCATAAAATTGCATTAAGTGAGTGTGTGTGTGTGTGTGTGTAGCAAGTCATGCAAATTAGTTCTCCCAACAAGCTTCACTGTTTGGTCAAAATGTTTAGTATGGAGACGTGTCTTGCAGAACACAAAATCTTCTCAAATCCTTTTCTCCTAGAGATGAGCTGCCTTCAAACTCTCCTTAAATTTCCCTTCTCCAATGACAGAGTGGTGCTCATGAACTGATGCTTACTTGAAATAGGAATGTTTTTGATAGGCTTTTTGGAAAAGCATTGACTTCGGGTCATAACTGAAACTGAAAAGTCAAGTCCATGCTGTATATAAATTTTGTCAAACAGAAACAATCACCTTTGATATTTACCTAGGACAGCGCTGACATGTTCTGGCAGGATTCTGGAGATGCCTTCCAGCAACCCCTCCTCAGCAATGAAGGCAAAAGCCTTCACGTGCCCTGAGCGAAGGACAGGCAGCAAAGATGGACTGTACATTTTTGCTGGGGTCAGCAATATATCTCCTGCAAACAAAAGTGTCAATTCAATCAATTTGTTTAAAAAGTCATTGAATGTTTCTCTGAACAGGTTCACTTCTGCTCTGGCAGACAACCTTGGGAAGTAGCAAAAAGTGCTGGCCCACTTTTCCAAAACTGTGGATGCAAGCCCATATACTTACCCCAAAGACTGATCAATCCTAACCCATTCTGAAGTAAACTAGGTGCTGCCAAGGGTTGTTATGAAAATGTCTGAACACAATTCATTTGCAGGTCTGTTTTTGAGAAGAAAGATACTGTACCTAGAGTCTTGTCACCACAACTGCCAGGCGCTGGTGAGGAGTAGTGTAAGGAGGACATTAAGAGAATCTTCCTTATGATGCTAAAGCCACGGCCATGAATCCCGAAAGAGACCAGTCCAATAAGCACATCTTCCTCATCAGCTCTCTGCAGCCCCAGAAGCATCTGCCCTCGCTCCACTGCACCAACCACAAAGCCAGCCAGGTCATACTCTCCAGAAGAATACATGCCAGTCACCTCAGCCATCTCCCTGCCTATGTGGGGAGAGAAAGCAGTCAGCACTAGCTGTAAACATTTTTTATTGTTAACTTTAAATCTATAGCATCTCCTAAAATAAGCAATGTATCCAGGATAGCTGCAGAGACATGAAGCCTAAGCAGTGCATTCAGATATATTTTTAAAATCCTTCTTGGTTTCTTACCTCACATCAAGACTTCAACAAAACAAAGTTTCATGAAGTTAATGAAAGAAGAAATTTTCTTTTTCCATTTCATGCTACTTATGTGGCACCTCTCTGCTATGACTGAATATCAGAGAGGGAATGAAAACATATTACCACTTCAAGAATGTGAGGCATCCGGTTTTGCTCTCCTTTGTACAAGGATAAATAAGCAAGAATCAGGATCCAAATGCATGAGTAGTAAGAATCATCCCTCTGTGCTGACCCATTTTAGAGACAAGGAAGAGTTTAAGCCCAAATGCTTGACTGTTTTTTCCACCAAACAGAAACCAATTGTTCTAATGCCACATACTGCCTCTGCCTACAAAGTCTATTTCACTAGTAATCGTTTTAACATCAGAACCTTCAAATCTCGAAGGAGAGGACTGTTCATACCCAGGAAAGCACATCCTGCATTTCTGCAAGCTTCAGCTATTCCTTCTTTGATTGTTTCAGTCACTTCAACATCAAGTTTGCCACAGGCAAAATAACTGAGGAAGAAGAGAGGCTCTGCTCCTTGGGCCAGGATGGCATTGACACACATGGCAACCAGGTCCTGACCTATGGTGTCATGTCTCTTACATACTTGTGCAATCTGCAAAACATGGTGGGAACCAGCAGTGGTGACAAGAAATACACAAAACTCAGACACTAATCAGTCAAAAAAGCAGAAACCATCTTTTCCCTGAAAAGAGTCACAATAGAACATACATGCAGAAGATCACCTGGTACATCATCTAGTTTAAATCAAGAGAAAACAGCTCATTTTCTTGCAGAGAAAAGAAAAATCTATTTTGTTTTTTGAAACATTAATTCAAATTCTAGCTCCAGCTACTCAGAAATTGTGATTTTGGGTTGTTTGTTTGCTTTTTGGAATGTTATGTCAAATCCAGAATAAGAGGTGTCTAAAAGCAATTACAAATTCCCAGGATATTCAACCTATAGAACATCCTAGCAATTTCCAAAAATAAGATTGCATTGCTCAAACATCACTGTGTGTTCTGCTTTACTTTCGCCTACTAATTTCACTGGGCTACGCAGCAAAACTGAAACAATTTATTAAGTAGTTTTCTTCTTGTCCAAGTCCACAGGGAATGAGATTCTTCACTCCCACCCTCCTCAAGGAGTCTTTTGATCTCAGCTATCTCATGTCACAGACAACAACGTGGGCCTGGTCTGCTCCCTTGAAAGACAGGTCTTTCACAAAGCAGTAATATTTCCCTCAGGGAAGGAAAGCAATTATATTTCCCTCAGCCTTCCCGCAGGAAGGCTGCTATTTGGTTTTTAAAAAGTTATCGAGGTGTTTGCATGCTACAAGTAATGAAAGCTGATTCAGACATCATGGCTTCTACAAAGTGGCGACATATTTACACTACTTTATTACAAGCAGAGATTTCTACACTGTCAGGGATACATCAGAGTGGTTCCACTTGTGCCAACTGCTGATGTAGATGCACAGCACCAGCTCACACAGTGCAGTTCATCTCTATCAGTTACCACTTCAGGGTCTGAAACAGGACAAAGACTGCGTATGTATGGATAAATTTTCAAGGTAACTACCTTTTACTGACACAGCTCTATCAGTGTAGGTATACCAGCGCAGAAAAGCTCAGTACAGAAAGAAGGGCAAGGGAAAAATGCAGACAAATACTATCACTGGCTTCAAAATAGTAACAGGTCAGCACCTAAACAAAGTCTGAGTTTGGATTACTAGCCTGATTTCTTTCACTGGCTGGTGGATTTAGAAGTGCTATGGAAACCAGTCATTCCATGTCCTTTGTTGCATTATAACATCTCCCTCCCTCTGATCTAGTAACAATTTGCACAGACATTGGCCAACTTTTTTTGGCCAAGGAAGAATCTTGGGAACAGTCTGTGTAACACAGTGGGGAATATCTCTCTGCCAAGTAGCTGGAACAAAGACTTACAAGAGCCAGCACCAATCACTTTTTCATGCTCAGAGGTGTCCAAGGATGTAAGACTGCAAAAGACTTCCTGGATTATTATGCTCAGTCTCCTGCTGTTGCAGGAAGCCACATCATATCATCCCATTACTAAAGGTATAAACACCAACTTGAAACAAGTTAAGTTGCTGTGCTTGATCAGTGAAAGGCAGCTTAAGGCCTCCACTCCTCTGATGGCTGAAAGCCTTCTTCTGATTCAATATATAAATATATTCCTGGCTCAACTTATCCTATGTGTTCTTGTGTAATTAGCATTCTTTATCTATTGGCTTTTCTTCCTCTTTAATGTTTATCTCCTCCAACCTTCTTTTCCCCAGTGCCCTAACAGCGCTAATCATGCTACCTCTCTGCATACAATTTATTAAGCTAAGTCTGACAGTTATCATTTCAGCACTTCACTGCACCAATTCCTCTCTTGAACTGATCTTTCTCAAAGCCAATGGATCCTCTATTTTACAGTAGAAATTCTGGCTCTTAGTTCCTCAAGTGCCAGCTAAATGTTTTGTTTTATTTTCATTTCATCACAAAATATCCAGAACTTCCACATTCTCAATGACATATGCACAGGCCCTGCTGAAAAGATCATCTACGAAGTTCAAATGACCACTACAGTGGCCTTGAGATGTATTTATAATGCTCAGAAGGTTGCAGATGGTGCAATTGGTTGTGGCATTTAAAACAGTCTTGGGAGATAACATAAGCTTTGCTACAGTCAAATTGCAAGTTACCTGCAGTTTAGGTCCAAGGCCTTTAGTTTGAGATATCAAGATAGGATCATCATAACCAGATGCCTTCAAGTCAAAGAAACCAGCAAAGCCTCCTACTTCTGAATGACTGCCTGCCAAGTACAAATATGTCAAGGATCGTTTTTAAGGGAAAGAAAAAGACCCAAAACACTCATCAAGGCAAGCACTGCCAATTATGATTTCTTGGAGGAGACAGCACTGTGTCCACTGACAGAAACATGCACAGCTTTATGAGGCATAGACCCCAAAGCCACATATTCATGGTGTTGTAAATAGATCTTTATTATTCTGTATTTGTGACCTATGGATTGTGTATAGCAAAGGTTAAACATTTTACCGAACTCTTAACATCTCGCCTTTTTAATTTTTTGCAAGGGGAAAAAAATAAACAAGAAATTTGCCTCAGTAGATCACTGCTAAGAATAAAGAACATAGTCCGAAGAGCAAATAACAAGTTCAGTGAGTGTTAGCCACACCGTAATAACTGTTTGGATGTTGTACTCATATGTACAGCTGGTAGAATCACTTCTGTCCAGTGACGTACAAAACCATTCCATTAATCCAGGAGTTATTCTCTTCACTGGACTAACCTTGAAAAAGTGCAATCATCCCCATGTTAAGCCAACTATTTTTAATTAAGCAAAAGAGGAGTGATGAGAAAGAAATGAGAATTTTCTTTCTTCGTGGTGACCTCAGCCCAGTTTTTCAAGCTTAATTTCAATGCCAAGAATGCACTGCTCACCTCCTGTGGAAAAAAAAGTTCTGTGGCATTCAATATACTGAGGAAATTCAAAGACTGTTCCCAATCTTACCTGATCTGGTACCACTTACAATTGATGTTTCCGGGTGATGAAACAAAACATCACTGGTTACAGCTTCCACGTGTCTCTCTTTGTATATCAGACCCCTGCAGAGAGTAAAGGACATGCTAGCAGCAGTAGTGACATTTTCTGCGTAGACCATCACTCACCACACAAATGGGAACAATAGATATAAAACTTTGGACTAGCATCTATTTCTGCTAGTGCCTTTGCTTACATACAGAGACTGTTTGAGAAGCCGTATACCCCGATGGCCAATGTCCTTCCTGTAAGTGGCACCCTTGAAACGTATGGCCGCTACACCTCTGTTGGCTTCTCCCAGTGCTTTCATCAGGTCCTCCTTAACAGCAGTAATGGAGAGGACTCTGCCACCGCTTGTCACCACTCTGCCATCCTTCAGCGTTGTCCCAGCATGGAACACCTCCAGCCCTAACTCTTTGGCTTGCAGCAGCCCTACAAAAGCAAAAGGAACTCTCTGAGTATTTTAAATCACATACTATGTTGGCAAAGCAGTAAAGATTGAAGTCCTTTCTTCAAGCAAGGGAGAACAACAATAAAGCTTCCCACCTTACCTTTCTTCCAAGAAACAAGAAGGGTATCCCACTCCACTGGCCCTAAGACTCCCTTCTGAGACGTCCAGTAAGGACACAGATCACACAGGAACAGAAATAAGAGATCAGTAGCCACAACAGGACATATAACTAGCCTGTGCCAGGGCAAAACTGTGCTGAATGCTGTCATTGTGAATAATTTGTGCAGGGCTTTCCTATATGAAATCAGAATTCATAGCAATTTACTGCTTGGATTCTCCCCTCTCCCTGATATTAAACCATTAATGTTAACATTACCTCAGCACTCCCCTCGCTATTCCTCTACTCCACACAATTTCCTGCCACACCTGGAATCAATGCTCTACAAAACACTCAGGTGGCTGTCCAATAGCTAAAACAAATGACATATTTTGTTCTTTTAATTTGTTTCCATGTATTTTCCTGTTAGAAGAAAGCAAAATTGCTCAGGGGTTTTTTTAGATTCATATTTTGAGGAGAAGATAAGGGAAGAGGAGGAACTGCTGCCATCACTTGGAAAAAGCGAAACAAAACAGATTTTTCCCCTTGCTGTCAGCCAGACAGATTTTATAAACAAGTAAAAGAGACCTTTACACTTGCTGAAAGTACAGCGTGTTACAGCAGTTGCCACAGCACTGTCCTGACAAGGTCAAAGCTGAGCCCCAGCTGACCTTGCTGCAATGGAAATCTAACTCCTTCCCATCATGTTTTAGCGAATACTCCAGAATAAAATGTTTATTAAAGCCATATCAATGTGGAACATAGGAAAAAAACTAATAAACCCCACACAACTCCAGGCATTGGAGTATAAGAATAAAAGAATGAATTGAATCTCATTGTTTTGACAGTCTTTTTTTGTGATTAGCAAGCAGGGTGGTCATACAACCTCACTCCTAAAGGTATGAATACCAACTTGAAAAAAGTTAAGTTCCTGAATCTGACTAATGAAAGGCAGCTCATTAGCAGAGGGATTGATTCAGTTATGTGGTTTGGATTTTTACAGTTACAGAAATGCAGAGTTTCCAAGAATATCACTACAAAACAAAATAAATACAGTGAGTGAACTGGAAGAGGAGGGTGGGCAATGAGAACATGACAGCAGAAATCTTGACAAGGGAAAAAGCAATAAACATGACCTCCTCCGTGGGTGACGTAGGGTAACTGGAGTTCTGACAAAAATAAGGTGGCCTTGATATAAGATCAGTTGTCTGGGTTGCTTTACATAAGGCATAGTGTTGGACTGGCAAAGCAGTAGCTGACAGGGAAGGAAATAGTTCTGCAACAGTTCCCTCTGATTTTAAAGATTTTGAAAAATTTTAATCTTAATATTAAAGCACAAGAATTTTAACACAGAAAATGAGTATTGATCTAAAGCCCACATGCCCAACTTCCAAAAACCCTTCGAGCCCTATGAAGAAAAGGTCCTTATTAGTATTACAGAGTAATGACCTGACTGGCTGGCACAAGGGAAGGAA
>NW_009211656.1:0-12288 GCF_000690835.1 Fulmarus glacialis | reverse complement strand
GCTCCTATTTTAAAGGCCACATGTCCTCAAGTCTCACCCTTATCATTTGGTCAGGCATTAGCTAAGATAAAGTGACCTCCCAGCAAGGGAGCAAAACTAGCAATAAGCAGTTATGTGCTGACAACACTGTGGTCCATGTTTCCAGTACAGTTTGTGGAAGTACTCCACATGGACGCACCAGAGTTGTTCCAGGAGGACATAATGCCCCATCACCTTATCTCAGCAACGAGCTACAGACAGAGCTTTATAGAATGATGTGATTTTAGTCATTGAGCCCCTGTGCTACTTTGGAGAGGCATGCATTCCAGTTAAACGATCTTCCTGAACAGCTATTCCTTCCACAA
This sequence comes from Fulmarus glacialis, assembly GCF_000690835.1. NCBI lineage: Eukaryota > Metazoa > Chordata > Aves > Procellariiformes > Procellariidae > Fulmarus > Fulmarus glacialis. The sequence goes on along the minus strand of NW_009211656.1, from coordinate 11,944 downwards.
GGACAAGGAGTGACAGATGAAGGGAGATTCTGACGAGTGTGAGGGGTAGGATGGAGGAAAGCAGTACAGCTCTCTGGGAGAAGAGATAAATGCAAGCTTACTGAAGTACTAGGCTAAAATTAAAGAGCAAACAACCTACCGAAGTTACCTGTTACCTCCATGCCTTTGTCATAGTCTCCTGGGTATCCTGGACTTGCCATGACCACACACACAGCTGTACTATTTTCTGACCAGGCTGGCATGAAGCTGCAGAGTTTGCCATCGATTGTTGCTTGAATCACTTCATAAAAATCATTTTTAAGCAGTGGAAGAATTACCTGCAGAAAATTTTTGTAGTGATAGAAGTTAATTCTTATTTTGCTGACTTGTTGAAATTCAACTTAGAGAAAATTCTATTAATAGAGTAAAATCTCTTCCTGCCAAACAGAAAATACTGTATTACCCTATACCAGTAGATTTGGAAACTATAGGTGAGCATTAATTTGCAGAATCTCTTTGTAACAGGCAGAAATTTACAACATGAGATGTGAGATTATGTAGAAGGAACATGAATTCAGGCCCCTCCCAGTCTGCTTCTATCCAGAAAAAAAAAAATCTGAGCAACAGCTCTTTAACTTAAATTCTTTAACTAACAATTCACAGAAGCTGACTAGTTAAAACTTTAAGGTACCTTACACATTGTCTAAACACTCTCATTCAGATCTGCATGTTCAGGAGAAGGAAGACATAAATTCAAATATATCACGTACATTTCCCTAAGCATATTTAAGTTTCCAGCATCTTTCACTCACCTGGCACTGAGGGTCACCAAACTGACATTTAAAGTTTAAAATTTTCACACCATCTTTGGTAAGCATTAAACCTGTTTGCAGCACACCTGAACAGAAAGAACACAGCCAAGCAAATTAATTTAAATGTTTATTTTTCAAGAACTCCTTTAAATGCAACACAGTATTTTGGAATGTGGGAAGCATTTCTGCAAACTGTAAGGAATTAGGAGCAGGGATTCTGCAAGCAGTTACACAGAAGTCATAATAATTCCACAATAACCAACAAAGTGGCTAGCAGCAACCTGAGGAGCATTGCATCACGTTTTAGACTGAATACAATGGAAAGCAACCTCTCTGCATCAGAAAGTTGAGTTCCACCTTCTGCTACAACCCTCTAATTGCGGGCGTTCAGAGATCAGAAGGAACTGACAGGGTGAAAAAAACAGTTCCCATAAAACTGCATTCATTACTCAGACATTGCGATTTTCTTACCATTAAGTGCACTATTTTTATGCATAATTATAGATGTAGAACTCTGTATTTCAGCCAAAAATAACAAAATTGACTACTGCTACTAACAACAAGAACAAACAAAAACTTATTGAAGTTGGCATGCTGTGATTTCTACTCAAAACACATATATGCATGTGGTGATCTAAAGCAGTCCTTTCATTGTATAATCAGAAAACCAATCCCCAGAGAATAACAAGTGTCAAAATTTAAACCCTACAAAGCACCAGGTCCTCCAGCATCATCCTGAAAATGCTCAGCACCCACTACATTCTTACTGCACATTTGGGCATTGTAAAAAAGTTACCAAATAGCAGAGAATACATTGCAGACTGGAACCCAACTCTTTCTATGTATGTGATCTTGACAGTCTTCAGTACCAAAAGCAGCCATTGGCATTAAGTGACAGCTGTGAGCATCACCTTCCTTTTTCAAAACAGCCTTAAGACAAAGATCTTAAGAAAACTTACATTGCTGTATATAGGAGTGAACAATACAACTGTACTTAAGTATATATTATACCTTGAACTACAGAAAGTCTGGCTTAACTGTTTAAATAAAAACTATTTAATAAAAATACAGTATGTTTTATGGAGAATAGATGAAAGTTCTTCTCTCCAAAGGGAGAGCTAAAAGCCAAATCAGTGAGGCTTAATACTGCATGAAAAAGTAACTTTTTTTTTTTTTTAACAAATACCATTTGGAATTCAAAAGCAATCCCTAACAGTGAAACTAATCTTGATATGACTTTACCTTGTTTTTCAGTTGAATGCTTACTTACCTACATATGCAGTTCCTTCTTGCCTCATACTATCAACAACATGTTGAAGGATAGCATCATTGATTTTCTCTAGAAGAACTTCTGGAACCTGACGATCAACATCAAACTGATTGAGACAGTGATGACATTTGCTGGACTAGCTCATAGGACCTGGAAGGACTGGGGTAAGTAAGTGCCTCAGCTGTATTTTCTGCTCTCCCACCCCCAACCAGTGCGCTCCTTCCTTCAGGGTGCTGCTGCCTGAAGGACAGATACACTGATCCTCTGTCTCCCAAGATTTTTTGTCTGGTTCTTTCTTTAGAAAGCCAATTTTAAGGAGGTTTGAGACACTGGCAACCTGGGCTGCACACAGTAAGATTGTTTCTGTACTTGGAGAAAAACACACTAATAATGTACTTGAGCAGCATATTTAGAACAATGCAGTCAGCTTTAAGAATCAACAAGAAACCTAAGGTTATGTTCAAGACACAAAGACTCCAGGCATGCAGGGAATTTTGCAGGGACATTTCAAGTGATGCTAATCGGAGCAGAGAAACACCAAGCTTAGGAATAATGGAAAAGGTAAAAAAGAGACCATTCCTCAGAACACTGGCTCATTAAATCCTAAAGAATGACTACTAAAAGTTTGAGCCCTGTATTGCACTTACACAAGCAAAGCATCAATCAATTCGAGAAGAAATCTGGCCTATGTGATAGGAACAAGTTTGGGCCCTAAAGGAGATATATTAACCACAGATGTGATCAGCCTTACTGCAGGCTGAGGAGAAGGACTGCTATACCTGAGGAACTGGGCAATAGGCTCCCATCCCTCCAGTGTTTGGACCCTGGTCACCATCCAACAATCGTTTGTGGGCCTGCGCTGGGGGCATTGAGGCAACAGTGACACCATCCGTGAAGCATAAGCACTGTTAAGAGACACACACAACACAGAAACAGTGACAATGGCCTGTCCTAATGGAAGTTAACACACTGGTCACAGGCCAAGGCTCAGTTCTGCCAGGAAAATTTAGGAATCAAAGATAGAAAGCAATAGGATCCATTTATTCTGCTGCAAGCCCACTGACCTGAAGGATTCATTCAACTTTCTTTGTCATTTTTAAATAATCAAGAGAAATGGTGGCCCTCATAACAAATCCTTTCTGATGAATTGGATCTTGACCTGTCAGACACGTGGACATACGCTTACTTTAAGGCATGTGAACAGTCTTCATTGACTTGACAGAATTATTCATATGTTTTAAGTTAAAGGTGTGTATTTGAAGATCTGTGGCCTGAATGAGTGTGAGGTATTCTCGGTGCAGGACAAACCTTGCACAAAGAACTTGTTTTCAGTTTTCATGTGGCATATAATACGCATGCTTAAGTTTTATCCTGCCACTGAGTAATCCATGGTAAGGAAAGTGCTAAAATAGGCACTAAATATTAGCACAAAATTATTTATGTAACAAGAATTACCAAGACAAAGTCCATACAAACATGTTTTATGTCACCTTAGGAAAAAAAGATCATTTTCCACCTAAAAAGATCACCATAATTGCAATTTTATGGCTAATGTAGAACAAAATTCTACTGACAATATACATTGATTAGTATGACATCAAATTGCTTAGACTGCATATTTATTTATGTAAGTGCAAATAAAATAAAAAAACTATTTGAAACAATAAACTTGTGTGTTTATGCACAGAGCATAACAATAATGCCAAAGAATAAAAGCACACAACCACACCATTGATCACATACAGAAAGTTCTTCCCCTTGAAGAAGTTCTTCAATAACAACTGTCTCTCCAAAGATTCTGTTCTGCACAAAAAAAAATTCTCCAGTTAGCAAACGTGACATCTAGTAGCTAAATCCTCTCTTTATTTTCTTTAAACAGAAAAAACCATGTATATGAAAAGTACTGGATTGCTTGAATTTTGGTATGTTGAGCAAGGCTAATAGAATCTCATTTGGAGATAAGGAAGAGATATTGAAATGCACCTTATCAGACCTCGGGAGCCAGCAAAACATGAAAAAATTGGAGGGGCAGGGCAGCAGGACTCAGTGCTGGCATGAGAGTTCAGTCACAAACTTTACAAAGCCCTGCTCGCTGCCCACTCTCTGGGGCAAACATGAGGAATTTGAGGATGATACCCAGAGAAATTCCTTAGTCAAATAGGCACGTTTCTCCTGAAAATACTTGCTTCCTCTGGCCGAAATTACAAACTCACAGGCTACAGAACATCAAGAATTGGATTCCCACTGATTGATTAAAGATTTATCCACCTGCATAATCTCTTGGACAGCTCTGCAGGCTTCTTCTTTGCTGGCTGCAATAGTCACTTCTTTTCTAGCAGCAGGGCCCCTCGCCCGTACAACTCGTGCAGGAAAGTCTGTGCTTTAAATGAAAGCAAAAATGAGATTCAGGCATCCCTACTGCATCCGTGAAATTACCATTTTTAAGCTGAATGCCTCCCATATTCTTCCTTTTTTTCTGAATGGTTGAAGAATAACACTTCAGAAAAATACATTCCCTCCTAGCCCATCCTGTCATGGAGGACTGTGAACCAGAAATCCATGAATTCTTTTGTTGGTTCTGACACAAACTCAATGTATATCCTTGGACAAGTCACTGAACTCTAACACCTCACAGTTTCTTCCTCTTTCCCCTGAGTTGGGTTACTATTTTATTCCTGTCATAGGTTTGGAAAGATGAACTCATTGATGATTTATAGTTTCATAACACCAGATTACAGTACATAATCCTATAAAGCACTGTGGAAGTTCTCTTTAGGGTTGTAAGGTTAAGGCTGAGTTAGGTCTTGCATGTAAAGGATATGTTAGAACTAGTGTATTAACACTTTATCCCCAGAATTGCTCCATTTACTCTTAAACACAAACTAAATCTAGAAGAAAAAAAAAGAATAAAACAGCATAACGTTAACATATTTTAACTACCATTTTAGCTATTTTAACTAACTTCATCCATTCACCTCTCTCCGGCTTGTGCACAGTCAAATAAAATGTCCCTTTTGAAAAGCTGATTCTACAAACTACTAGCCTGTTTTCTCAAACAACATCTCATTCCTCCCCTCCACATTACGATTTATATTAGGATAAATCTCAACCCTAGATTTATACAAGCAGCCAAAGCAGGCTCACACAAAGCTCCCTTTCTCTACATCTCAGTGTGCTGACCGGAGTCTTATGCATGCTTAGACATAAAAGTTGCTGGCCTGTTTCTCTACATGGCAGTAATACAGACTAAATGCTGTTACAGAGCGAAGTCAGTGAAAAGGTTGTTTTTATTTTAAAAAAAAAAAAAAAAAGTTCCACTAGATTATACCACATGTGACAGCAAAGACAAGAAGTCTGTGAAACCGACACACAGCCACAGACCGGTGTAGCTGAACACAGCAGCTGCTGTAAGACTGGACCAAAACAGCCACAGCGGTAAGTTACTCTCCCAAAGGATCCCCAATGACTTCAGAGCTGTTACCACTCAAAGCAATTGCAGAGATATGCAGCTACATGTCTCTCTCCATGTAAGAGAGATGCTGTCTAGCCTTGAAGAAATGAGAGTATCCTTCTTAAGTTATGAGTATTTGACCAGTCCCAAATCACTCCACAGATAGAATTTTGCTGGTATCTGTCTGCGTAGAAATTATTCTTACCCTTACAGAAAGATTTATTGAAATATCTTTCTCTGCCACGATTTTTTTGTCTTTTAAATGGCTAACTAGCATCCTGAAGAAGCTGATCAAAGAAAAGTTGTGATCTGTGAACAGAAAAATCAAAATTTAAATTCCCTGCACCTTCACTATCTGTCTCTAATTACAAAACTAATTCATTACAGTAGCTATTTGAGAAGAACAACAGTTGAAAAGTTACCTAGTTCTAGGTAACTATCATGGCCTTTTTAAATAAAAGGCCAAATGCATAGATAACTTGACAGAGGAGTTTCCAGTATCAAAATATTTACCTGATAATAAACCTACAAGCTTCCTGGGGATTGGTGAAGGCTTTCCATCTTGCTGTTGGGATCCCATGTCGATCCAGAAAGGCTTTGGCAAAACTGGTGTTGGATGCCAGCTGGGCTGCTTTTGCAGATGGTCCAAAACACCTAACTCCTGCTGCTCTCAAGTCGTCAACAATCCCTAATTATCAAAAATAGCAGAAGAACCAAGTCATCTCTTTGCAAGTCATTTTGACAAAAAGAAAACCACATAACCATTCCGGCAGTCTGTTACACTTTACCTTGTCTCCAACAGCTAATTCATCCTTAAAATAAGGTTCTGCATACCCACTGACCTATTTCATAATTTATTTTTAAGTGATCTTTAGCTCTTTACATTACTAAGTACTGTCACAGTTACCACCCCATGACTAGTGTTAGGACTGTCTGGTACTTCTGTTCACTATTTAAGACATGGAGATCTTACTGCACATTACAATAAATGCACATGATGGTCTGGGTACTGTTGCATACAGCAACAATGTTAGGACTATTGCAAGAAAATTCTTTATATAAAGGAAAGCAGAGCAGAAGACACAAGAGTACTTGTAACCATTACTGATTCTTGATCCTGAATGATTTCCCCTGCTGATTTCTAACATGCAAAAAGCAGCATACAGCTATGAAGCCAAATGTTTTAAGTGGCTACAATTTACATTTAGAAGATAATCCATATTTTCTTGCTCTTCGGTTTAATTAAGTCAGTGTGTGTCCTAAGATCTGAAAGAGGTGATTTTAAAGCAGAATTCAAGGTGCTGGTTTTTACTGTCAAATTAATTTATTCCAGCCTTACCAGCTGCCAAAAGAGCTTCTTGTCCAACTAACACAAGTCCAATGTTATGATCTTTGCAGAACTGGGTAACAATAGTGTGATTGCTCACTAGTACAGCTGAAAAGGAAAAGGAAATTTAATTAAGTTACCACTGTAAAGCCTAAATAAGAAATGGAAGATGAGAATGTCATTGTTCCATCTCCCTAAGAAGTATGATTAAAATAATGAAACAGCCCACAAAGGGCAAAGTAAAACAAACAATATCATAATATTGTTATTGTTATCACAATAACTGTCCAGAAGGAACAGTGAACATTTCCAATTTGCACTCCTGTTTTTAATACACATCTGCTAACTTACTAAATGTATTTTATTTGCTATATGTAATCAATTTAAACTTTTTAAAGCTGCTTATCATAACAGAATAAAAACTTCAAAAAATACAACTGTAAGTTCATAAGGAAACTCAATTTCAACATCTGAGCAAAGATTTACTCAATGGCAGTGCATGATGTAGCTAAATTTAGCTCAGCAGACACCAGAGAAGTTTCTATCCAGAAGTTAATAACTTTGAGCCTTCTATTCCTCTGTCACATTTTGCTGAAATTGGTCAGTGAATTCAAGTATAACAGTGGGAGGAAAGAGTTGAGGGGTAGAAATACACAGTCTCATATAACCCTCGCTATCTCAAGAAGCTAGGCTAAAAATAAATATAATATGATGTTTTACTAAAATTCAGAAACAAAACATACAGAAAAAAAATACATGTGTGCCTTAAATAATTTGTGGTACCAGTAAAAGAAAAAAAAATTGTTATCTCCTACCAACTCAACACAAATGTGGTGAGTTCCAAACCCATATTACTGATTACTCGGCACAATATTCTATTTTTTTCCCCCTTTTTACCTGAATTTGAAATTTTTCCATTGTCAGCTGTTCCTGCATTTCCTGGCGCAACAAACACATGTTTTACCTGTGGGGACTGGGCCAACTTCCAGGCCAGCGCATGCTCTCTCCCTCCACTGCCAATCACAAGCACCCGATCAGCCATTAACCTGTGCAAACCCAGAATCATCACATACAGTACTATCTATTTATTTCACATACCCATGTAAGAATAAGCAAAAATATATAAATTATATCTATCACTTATAATTGATAAGTAATATCAATCCAGTTCATACTAGAAAGGTATCTATAATGTGACTGTAACAGTAGCGTCATTGGATGGATGCATCATTCACTTCTGGTTTAAATACTGACAACAATGAAATCACTGAGAATTTTTTCCACTTGTTTCAGTATAGTCAAGATTTCCTCTCTCAAGTACCCAGACTGAAATAATCTTGTCATGACTAGGTCTCATCAAGTCCTTTGCACAACTACACAGGACAGGACAGAAAGTTTCTCACAAATACTCTAGGTAACTTACCAGATAAATGTATTTCACACTGAACACTGTGGTCAATCTAGGAACTTTTATGGGTGTAAACATCCTCAGTAATAAATGGCAAAGACAGTTTTCAGAAGAGATTTTATACTTTGACAATTTTAAACAAGAGGGTAACTTCAGCAGAACAGCATGCTCAATAAAAGAACAACTGCTAATTTCACTAGCACACTGACATTTAAAGCAGTTCCTCAATAACATTTCTAGGCAAATTAGTTTTGATTTATTTCAGAAATATCATACTCAACGTAGGTCACATCTGCAAACTCAATTTTTCCGTATGTGCTGAATGTGGACAAATGTCAGAAAGAAAAAACACCCCAGAACATGACCTTTAAGGGAGATGCTTATGGCATAAACCAGTCCTTACCCAGGAAATAGGTAATAAATTAAAGATACCATAAAACATCAGCTTTGCAAGCAACATGTCAGCAGTCTTTTCCCAAGGAATCAGAACCATTGGTTTGAGTTCATTACATAGCTTCCAAAGGCAAACAGAAGCCTGTTTTAAATGGTGACACTGACGTATAGTATTTCAGAAAAGATGTTCATAGAACTGTGATAAATCAATAATCATGTTTTGAGTTTCTGAGACAGTATTAAGATGTCTTACCCTAATATCAACAAAATAAAATTTAACTATATATATTTTCATAATTATTAAATTGTCCAAGTACAATGTCAGTACTTCAAGTAGCCTATCCCTGGGAATTACAGACCGTTGCGGATTATCTAAGAAACTAATTTTAAGTTTTAGATATTGTGCTCTAGGCATATAAACACAGAGCATATGCTTAATGCTCTATCAATCGCCAGACTGATTTCCTTGCAAAAGTCTTTTCTAAGTCTTTATACCGTGTAACTATCCAATATGTCAGACTTTGTCTTTCCTTTTGTCACCACTTGACAAATAATTCTGGAGTCACTAGGAAGTTGCTGTGAACTTAAAAATAAAGGGTTACAACCGCTCTATCTCTTACAAGGATATCAACATGCTCTCTACAAAGCTTCATTAGGCACTACGGTCCAACCATTATTAATAAAAAGCAAAGTGTTTTTAAAAGCAAATTTTTCCCTTAAATAGAATTTCACAATTCACTGAAGTTTTCTAAGGCAGAATAAACTAAAGTTCCTGACTGGGAAGAGAGTGAAACCAAGACGTGCCTCCTACCCTGTGGAAAAAAATGCACATTTCCATTCCACATCATAACGAGGACACGAAAGACGTTTTTTGCAAAGCAATTCAAAAGCTTGCTGGAAGAAAAGAAAGCTGGTAAGACAGTGGGTCCTAGAGAAAAGGCTGTAGGGAGGGACGTCTCACTTGAATCATCTTCCCTTACCGTGTCAGACCCTGCTGTTTGTCCACACAAAAGGCTGAGACCCTAGAGTTTGTCCACACAACTCCAGACGGATTCGAGTTCTTCCTTCAGCTCCTGCTTCAGATCCAAATGATTTCTGATCTCCTAAAGCCAAGGATAAAGGTGAGAGGGTGAAAGAAGCGGACAGACCTGCATGCTGCCCTGTCCCCTTTTATCCTCCTGTCTGAAGGGAGGATCCCCAGCAGGATCCCCTTAATGCCGCCCGCCCTTCGAAACAGACCTCCCCACAGACTTCAGCAACATGGACCATTCTCCTCTCTTTCCATTTTTCCTCAGCTAACAACAAAAACAACTCTTACCCACCAATCAGTCCTACAATGTTAATAGTATTCAATCCTAATAAAAAAAAAGAAGCTACAATGTGGTATCAAAAAGCTGAGATCACTGCTCAGTTCCCATGTTAAGAGCAATTTTATATCCTCTGACAAGTAAAGAATCCCAAAGACAACTTGTAAAAATAAAACATAGCTTTCATGTTCTACAACTAAACAGAAACACTCCAGTTAAAACATGCATGCATAATTCCCACAGACCTATTCTTCGTAATGGAACATATCCTTAGATGTATATATAAAGATTATTTTAATATCTAGCACACATTTGAATTATGCCCTACTTAATTACTACCCTTTTTACCTTTTGAAGAAATTTAATACAAGCAGTGCCAAAGATACAATGTCTATAAGAAGTCTTATTATATTTTTTGCTGGTTCCTACACCATCCTCTTCAACAGTGTAATCCTTTCTTGATAGTATCTGAAGTTGTTTGGTTAACGTTTGGCAAGCTTGCAATGCTACCACTTTACTGAAAACAAAATTAATGTATCCCAACATAGCACTGAGCAGTATCTCTGTGTCTTAAAGTCAGGCAATGAGAAATAAAAAAATACATTAATAGAAACACAAGCCATTCCTTTCACTCCACTAAAACAATTTTTAAAGGAAATCTGCAAAGTTTGTTTAAAACTTGTATAGAATTAACGGCTTGTGTACTGTTGGACAGATGCTGTACTTGAACCCTCCAGTTTAAGGAGACATGCCAGCTACAATAGTGTTAAGCATCACTTACCAAGTATCTGTAGACTGCCTTCCTTAGATTTGCAAACTCACAGTTCCATGTTTTCTACCTGTGACTGAAGAGCAAACCACCACCGAGGAAAGAAGAGTCCTATTTCTTGTAAGCCAAAATAAGGATAAAATTTATCTTTCTTTGCAACAGTTTTTGGAATTTTTTCTTACAGTCAGGAGGCTGTGACAATTTAAGTCAGAAAAGAACTCGTGCAGCCCTGAAACGTCTCTGCTGCATGACTGGCCAGAAGAAGGTAATTTAAACTTGCATTCATTCCAGTGGGTCAATTTGTATTGCAATTATTTGACCAAGTGTTTTTTTAGGTGATGAAGTGAATATACAGCAGAGAAAGACAATATACACGGAAACTTCCAGTATCAAAATCTGACTTTTGCAGAAAATGAATTTGAAATTTAAAAAGTGTAGAAAACCATTACCTCATGAATAGAAGAGAAAATTTGGTGTTGTTTATTCACTAAGATAGCATACTGGCAAAGCCGTAACAGGATGAGCAGTCAGAGTATAATACTGGAAGCTGTAAAACAAAGCAGATTGCTCTACATGCTTGTTGCTTCCTTTCAGATGTCAATGCCACCATTTCACTGGCTGGATATGCAGCATGCTCAACCACACCCCATCAACTACCATTAATAAAAAACACAAGAGGTTTGTTTGTCTTCCACCTACTGGGCCTTTAATTTGTGCACCTGGGTCCTCATTTCCAGGCTAAGGATGAGAACTGTTTCTTGAAGTTTATTTAGCTGAAGTTGCCATTCCTCTACAGCCAGCCGATGCCATGCATGGAGGCCATAGGAAAACCCACCAGGCATTACCTGCCCTGCTGCTAGGCAGCAGAGGCCAGGAGCTCTGGGTCGCAGCGGGTCTGGCACTGCCTTTTTGTGTGAGCCCAACAAATGCCAGCATACCTTGCTCCCAGTGCAGCTGCTCAGAAGCACCCACCGCATTTTGAAAACCGTGTTACGGGCAAGGACAAGAGCGCTGGAACAAGAGCCGTTGAAAACCCAAAGCCTTTGTCAGGGTAGCCACTGCACACAAGCTTTTTCACAAGCCCCTGAAGAGGAAGGGGGACTTGCCATCTACTAAGGTGGAATTCACTCAGGAGAACGAAGCCTAAAAAGCACTTAAAGTCTACATGTATAAGCGTACATATAAAAAAAGAATAATAAAAGTCCTCTCCCCCATACAGCCTCACCGA
>NW_009211655.1:469-11064 GCF_000690835.1 Fulmarus glacialis | reverse complement strand
CCCCCCACCCCGATTTTGAACAGTAACTTTGGACTGTATGTGAAGTAGCAATTAGGAATATTAAGCAGCTAAAATTGTTTGCTCATTTTTTTGAGTTAGCTTTTGTACCAACCAAACTTATTTCCTGGCAGTAAGAAAGAATTTGTGATCAGAAGAACACTAGTTTTCAAATTCACAGTATCATTTTGAACCAAGTCATATATGGGCTTGTCAAGGCAGGGCAGAGAAGAAGGAGATGAAAAAAGAGAAGTATAGACATCCTTGTCATCAGTGCTTTAGTAGTCAAATAGATTGAGCCTCCCTGAATAACTGAGTTCTTGAATTATTAAAGCATCTTCTTACTTTTCTTCAGAAGAAGATGAGAGACTTACTTTAAAAAGAGATACTAAATTTGAAGTGATAGTTCTTAACATCTCTTGTTCAATACATTAATACGATTTAGTGATATTCATTCTTTCTACTATAGCATGTTACCTTGCTTAAACTACATAGAAAGAAAATTGTCTAGTTTAAAAAATGTTCAAATTTTTGGAGTGGTCTCCATGTCTGCCCAGGAGATTTGTCTCCCTAAGTTTCCCCTATACTTAGAGAAGTGGAAAGTCCTTACCAGAGGGTGATTTGTGTGCTCCAATTTGTGCTCTAAAAAAATGTCTCTCATTTTGCTACTAGTAGAAAGAGCCTCAGGAAACCAGCTTAAAATTAGCCTTTGTGAATAACCCATCACAACCCAAAGACCAGATTATCAAAGGAACTCAGGCAATTATCAGACTGATTTTAGTCAAATTTAGTTATTGAACTGCTTTTAACGATCTCTTAAGTGTTTCACATCTTAACAGGAAAAATTCTTGAATGGAACAGCTAGTGAAATCAGGAGTTTCATTTAACCAATGTTTCACTCGGCTTGGATGTTGCTTGTGAAATGAATTTACTATGTTAAAATAAAGGCTCTCAGCCTTTATTCATCCAGGAAAGGCATCTTCAGCAGCCTTCACTTCTGTGTATTCACAGCAGGCCGGATTTATTGTTTTGGTATTGTGCTAGTTAAGATTGTTTTTAATCTCTCCAGGAATGATACAGAAAAGAATAAACAAAGTAAGCAGCAAACCCACATATTTTCTTAACAACTAATGTGAGCTAAGCTTTTCTTTTATCCTAAGGTTAGTATTTGAACAAAATATAAGTGACTTCTGTTGGAAATAGAGTTAAAAAAATAATAAAAAAAAAAACCAGGAAGAGTCTGTGCTGCTTCTTTGACAGCAAGCACTGAACTGAATATAAAATAACTTTCCATCTCTAAAGCAAGCAGGAGGTTTAAAATATATATATAACATAACGTATAGAATGTAGTGAATATGTATATATCAGTAAAAATTGCCCCATAGCAGTGATCTGAGGCTAATATAAAATATTTTAATATTATATATCATGTTAAAGAAAATAAAATTTGCACCCAGTAAGATGTAGAAAATTAAACCAAGCATATCTGTGTCATGTGAGTCAAAAATTCTATGAAACCATTGAACAAATATGTAAATATAAACAGCAGAGTCATAGTTTAATACGTTTTCTCAAATGTCTGGAACATATAGTAATAAAAATATTTGTTACAAGTTTTAAGTTTCAGCAAAGGTAGGTTGACAGCTGCAGTATATTTTTGGATCAATTTCTTGAAAAAAAAAAAAAGAAAAAAGAAAACAAAGCAAAAAAAACCCACCACAATCCACAGATGAAATAGCAAAAGATGTGATTGTAGAATTGATTGAGGATATTTTGTATTTATGTAGGACATGTCTGTAGTCAATGATATTGCCACACTGTGGAGTCATAGCAATTTTCTTACTGGAAAAAATATTATTTTATTCCTTTAAGTAATCTTATGCTGACACAGACAGTTATTAGTAATAGACACAACCAATAGAGGCTGGGGAGAGGAAACAGTGGAGCACAGAATGGATTGCAGCTCTGCACTTTTTCATTTGTGTTTGCTGCAGACAGCACCTAGAATTCAATCATTTACAGTACTATAGGCAGGAGATGACCCCCCCTGATATCGCTGGGTTGTGCTGGTTTAAAGATTGTGCAAGCAGTGAATGTCTTTGTACGTCATTAAACAGACCCAGCATTATAATACAGAATTTCTGAATACTTAGATCATACTGAATTATAATGAAATACAGCAGCACCCAACAGCCAGTTGTAGACATCTAGAGGAGGGAGCGTGAACAGGCTAAACGTGAAGTGATACTTCCCAGGAATACTAACTTACGTTTCAAGGTTCAGGATCTTTTTCAGTCAGAGGTGGTATTTCTGTATTTAATAGTCACTAATGTATCTTTTCTCCAGGTATTTGTCAAGTCTCTTTTTCAGGCCATGTAAACTTCGGTATCCAAAACATCCTGTAGCAAACATCACTCCCTAGAAGGGATAGGTTACTTAGGCACCTGTCTTCTCTTTGGTTGCTTTGAACTTCCTGACTGATGGTTTCACCTGCTGCTTCCTCTTTTTCTAAGAGAAGAGAGAGTGAGCATTTATTCCTTATAAGTGCCTACTAAGGAAAGCAAAACAAAGGGAATTCAAACAATAGAGAAGAATGGTCTAGAAGGTTAAATACCTGGGTCCAAAAGCTCAATTGTAAAGAAACTCTTAAGGAAATCAGATGTAAATTTCATTTGGGGTCATATATAGACATTGAAATATCACAGTTCTCATTCATGGCAATTTAAATAGTCTTGTGCAGAGTATAATTGTGAATGCAATTTTCTAAGAATGAGGCTGAGAATTAATTTAATTGAGCTCGGGTTAAATTACTTCAACTGAGATAAGATGAATGTTGATTAAGAGAGTCAAATGCCAAGTCAATTCAAGTAATTCAACCTTAACAAGAAAACATTTGTGACATATTTATTGACATAAAGTTTCTTGAAGATTACATGTGTTAGCTTTGACAATACTGAAGTTTAGGAATGTTCAGGACATTATGTGAGCAGGAGTTGCTGACAAAAATATAGAGCTTAAAACTAAGCTTCCCTTAGTGTTCATAAAGTTAGAATCTCAAATGGAAATGGAACATACAAAGCCAATCAGGTTAAATTGTCTAAGCTGTTATCGTCTAGTTTTTAATGTAAAAATGGAATTGAAACATTGAAATGGTAAGCATGGTCTGCCAAAAGAAATTTGCTTGGTTTACTGGATCTTCAATAACAACAACAAAAAAGCAGCTTTTTAAGATTCTTATATCACAGAACTTGTATTCATTCCTCAGATTGCCAAAGCACAGCTCAATCTGTAATAATAATACAAGCTACCATTACAATGAAATAATGCAAAATGAATAACTTTTGAAATTATAAAGCTGGTAAAAGGATGTATTTTCAGTTATCAACCCACAGAGAAAACTAGGGGGGAAGCAGCACAGCATAGTTGCACTTTACCATTCAACTAATAAATAAACTGCCCAGAGGAAACCTTTCTGAGCTCTAAAAGGTGAAATATGCTCATTTAAACTCTGGCCTTATAATAAAGTAAATTTGTGAAATTCTATTACTATATAATGAAATCAAAATGCATCAAATCCTTGTCTGTAAGGATGATAATTTTTAGAAAAGTAAAACTGCCATAGTGAAGGTTTATGAAGGTGCTTAAAGAACACCACAGATTTTAAAAAGAGAGGGAGAGAGAGATTAATTCTATTGGCTCAAAAACCCTATTCTCAGATTTTTTTTTTTTTTTTTTTTTTGCCAGCACTCTGGAGGTATATGTTAATAAATTTGCCTTCTAATTCATCCATCTGTCAGCATTAGAGTCACCGTGAGTGCAGTACTTAAACATTGAGGAAAGGATTTTTCCAGCCAACAGGTTAAGGAAGAGTGTTTAAAGGTTATGCCTCCAGCTGATGAAGTAGATTCTCTGGTCAGCAAAGGAAGAAATAAATGAAAATGGAAGACAGAAGGGCTCTCATTGAATATTACTGATTGAATAGACAATGAGGAAGGGGTGGATTAAAAGAATCAGTTTGATTAAAAAATGTTTGAGAGAGAGGTGATAAAAAGGGTCTGTTTGAATAGTGTATGGACTGGATGTTCTGCATCCCAGAAATTCAGAACAGCTGGCTTGTGAAATCGACAGTAGGAGGGATTTGTAATGAATCTGCCAAGTTGGAGTGGCATCGTATGACAGGAAAATATCGTATCTAGCTTATAAGAAAGAAAAACATGCAACTGCAAGCTGATTAGTCTATCCTCAATAGTATTCAAGGCTTATGAATAAATACTGAAAGTAAGTATTCAAGTCATGACTGTAAATGAATAACAGTTGAAAAATACTGCATCAGTTTATCAAAAGTAGACTGTGTCAGACTAACCTTGTATCTGTCTTAGATAAGACAACTGATTGATTGTCTAGACAGGGAAATTCAATAATTTTAATCTAATTTCAGTAAAACATTTGATATAATACCATACAGAGAAAGACAGTAATGCAAGATGGTTGAGGAGGTTGTGTTGGTGAGACAATTGTTGGAATTGTTGGTAGTGAAACTCAAAGATAAGTAATGGGACAAATCTTGTTTAATACTCTTCACTGATGTACTCTAATGCCTGGGCAACGGAAATTTGCTGATGTAATGAAGCTGACAGTCAGTACAGAGAAGGATAGTGATACAGTAAGAATTAGACTCCTTAAGAATTGAAGTAATAGAAGTAGAATAAAATTCACTAGTTCAAAGTTCAAAATATACTTCTAGCAACAGTTTGGGCTATACAATGGAAATGCTACAGGTAGAAATGAAGAAAACATTTGGGATCTCCAAGTGGTAAGGTTGGATGAGGCTTTGAGCAAACTGATCTAGCGAAAGATGTCCCTGCCCAAGGCAGGGGTGTTGGACTTAAATGATCTTTAAAGGTCCCTTCCAATCCAAAACATTCTATGGTTACCTGAAATCACAGCGAAGGGAAGAACACCTAAAAGAATATAGACACCAGGACAGAGGGATATAAACATCCCACTGATTAAGTTAGCCTGGAAAAGAGAAGACTGTTTCTTACCAGAATAGGAGGAATGGGACAAAGATTTTGCCTGCTTTTAAAACAGATTTTAATTGTTTTACAGATTCATGCAGTTCCTTCAGGTCTGTGTTCCTTGAAGGATCTTTATGTTCCTTAAATAGATTAATCTTTGCTGTTAATTTTGTTTTGGTCTAAACTCAGAAATTTTTGTGCAGGCCTGCATATGGAAACAAGGAAAAACAAGGTTAAGGATTAATATTGAAATATACTGTACAGAAATAGTAGTACTTTATTTCACGATCAGCCAATGTGATTTTCGTTATGAAATTTTATGTCTCCCTACTTCATCTTCACCTTTTTTGAAATGATGGGAATTATTACCGTTACATATTCTCTATTTCATGTCAAACGAGTTCCATGCGTTTTACAGATAAATAAAAGAATAAGGAGATTATCATGAATATTCTGGCAAGCAGGGCTAACATTTGTGAAGGCTTAGTTATGAGCAACTTTGAAGTCATTTGGGGATCTGCATGTAAAGATGGTTATATCTGTGAAAAAGTCTTTGCAGGATCCCACACTGGTTCGAGATGTTCCTTAGTGTCAATCATTATAATCAGCATATAGGTCTCAGTAAGAATACTTAGTTAATTACCTTGAAACCCTTTTGTGAGTCATCTGTAATTTACAGTTTTTTGAGATTATGAGATAGAAATTAGCCTGGAGTCAAAGAGGCAACACTGTATAAAATGAGAAACTAAAGTAGAATCACAAGCCTTGTCGAATTGTAGGCTTAATTATAACTCATATTCTTCAGCCAATCTTTTCAGACATTATTGTATTGCGCCAGACAAAATCTTTATTTTGGAATTTAATGAAAGGTGAGGGAAAAGTCTTGCATTTAGAGGGCTATGATTTTGTATTTTAAATTTGCAGTAAGGTCTGTTGCTGGTTGTCACTTCCCTGGAAAGTCCTTTTTTGTTCAAACTCTGATCAGATGCTGTAGCTTTAAGCTACTTTCAATTTGTTTGTTTGGTCTTTTTTTTTTTTTTATTTCATTCAGTTACAGTGCTAACCAGTTTAAATCTTTTGCTTTTAGAGCACAAGAATTCCTCACAGAAACTGCTAAATCTAGTGCACAGATAATAGAATGATAGAAAATTTCTGTAGATTCCTAACTAGGCATATATGTCATACAGTTCATCAAATATGGAGGGGGAAAATGATGAGAAATGGAGGAGGAAAATGATAGTGGGAAAGGATCAAAAAATGTTCACATCAGAAAAATGTGAAATAAGAAGCCTAGAGATCACCAGCTTGGTGTAGTTGAAGAGGGCTATTTCAATGTCTGAGAAAATACTGAACTTGAGCACAAATTTGGATGACATCTCCTACAAACATTGGCATCTACTTTAAATTTTTTTTTAAAAGTTATATGGGGCTGTAATTATGTCTTTGAGTTTGCCTATATTGAAAGTAAAAATTGCTGTCAGTTAATGTATGATCAGTGGTAGAAATTGTCAGAATATTCATAATTACTGAAAAGAAAAACCAAGAAAAATACATAGGTTTTCTGTCAGTTTTGTGGCTTATATCTTTGATCTCCAGTGCATCACATAGGCATACACTAGCCCATTTCATATGGTTATGTGTGACCATAAAATTGTATCATATTGTAGAATAAAGCTAAAAAATAACATCTTTATTATGAATTTAAAAAATTAATTAAGAAATAATTTATGTTTTCAAGAAGGTTAACTATGGTGTAAATTCCCTTCTTGTGTATAGTGTAAATTGTCATCAAGCTATCAGAACTGTAAGCTGAGCTCAGGAGCAAAGAATAGTTGCTTTTTCCAACTGTGGAAGTAAAAAACTTATGCCAAAACTCAAAAAATAAAAGTTAGAAACTTTTATTTACACCATAGAACTCCTTTGTCTAACTACTAGAGATATCAAATTGAGATCTGCAGACTTTCCTAATACCTGTCCAATTATTTACAATACAATTACAATTTTTTCTCCAGATACCTACCGGGCTGTGGGCTTTGTGAAATTCTATTTCAACACTTCAGAGATGCGAGATTAGCTTAGCATTAATATTTCTTGTTTATAATTGCTTTCTTGTGCAATCTGCACAAGAAGTTACCCACAGTCAAGTGAAAAAAAAATCCTTAAAATTTCCATTGAGTCCTGTCTCACTCTACTGTGGATATCAAAGGAGAAACAAATCCATTCCATAGTTACTTTTATGCCATGTAAGTATTAAAAACATTGTTTTACAACGATAACTGACACAATTATCAAAATCAGTATTATAAAAACAGAGATTGGTCCATATGAGCAGCTGAGTTTAACTTTCCTCAGCTGTTGCCTGATTGGAATGTATTACATTAATGTGAGTTGATCAGTATATGTTAATTACAAATGGAAAATTGTGTTCTTCATATAGAATGGAGATATTAATTGAGCTAATCTTATACTTTCTCACTGGTAATACTCATCAGATGTTTATCATTGGGCGATTTTCTCTGTGGTCTAATATTATTCAAAAGTTACTTGTTCATGGGAAATATGTAGACCAATCTTCACCTAGAAAGAAATTCTGCCTGGTCTCTAAACTCTGAAGTATTCCTTTCAGGAATAGGCTTAATTCTAATTCTAGTCTACTTCACTATCTATTTCTTATAAGCAAAAAAAATCTTAGCTTTTCAAAATCCCTAGAGTCAAAGGAAAGATGTTTCATTGTCTCTGTATGAAGTATTCTGTCATTGCTTTACAGTTGTCTACTGTTCAACAGCATATACAAATTTGTCCTCCCTCAAAAGGCATCAGAATCAAATCTTATTGTATAGATTCAACCTTGTTTAAGATTACCACTTTATCTAGGAGATGTAGTGGGCTGAATGGCCTAGAATATGCATGACCATAAAGTCATATCATACCATAGAATAAAGCTAAAAAGTAATGTCTTTATTACGAGCAAAAAAGAAAATGTAGTTTAAGGTAGGAGGAGCCTTGGGAATTCTATCTATATGAATCTCAGAGCATTATCTGATTATGCTTTCTCGAAATGCTATGACAACAAAGCTATACACAATGAGGGCACAAAATTGTTGTGACCTGAGCTTCTCAGTCTGTCCTGAAGTTGCCAAGGGCTCGGATATATAAGGAAACTGTTTTGTTGATGAACTCCTATTCAGCGGTCAAAAAGGGCTGTGTGCATGTCAGGGTTAATCCCTATCAATTTGTGGGGCAGAACAATCAGGACAGTATTCTTAAATACTTACTGCAGAACAAGGGAATGGTCTTCTGTTGAAATACAGCAAGAAACAGAAATATCAGAATGTTTTCACCTGTCCAAGTTTCTTAGGAGTTCAGCAGCATCTCTTGGAGGCTGTTTTTGTGACAAAGTAGAAGAGACTCAAAGAAGAAAATGGTGGCTTTTTATGAGGCACACAAAAGCATCACATGACAAATGATAAAGGTTCTGATAAAGCATTCAGATGGTATTTCACCTGCACTACACAACAGTGTGGTTTACCCTACTGCCAAAAAACCAAACTGAAACGCTTCCTGAGAAAAGGAACAGAAACAGTCTGAGAGTTGTAAAGACAGGTAAAAGTTAAAAGTGACTAAACCCATAACTGAGCTAACTTCCCATTAAGTTTGCTTAAGTAGCCTGTAATAAAAGGGAATACAATAGTCTTCTCCAAGCTAAACATTAAAGTTAAGTTGAATAATAGGATATAACATTCCCAAATCTGACAGGCATGGTGATGAAGACTTGAATTTAACAAAACTTCTCTTTTGAGACTGAAAACACCATTGTTGTAGCTTCTTGTGTTTCAGAGAGGTCCAAACTCAGTGTGACAGAAAACACTTGTAGGTCTTCTCTCAGGCACAGCTTTACTAGTAGGATGGAAAGGTAAGTCAGGTCTCTTGCAGAGAATAATTACTTCTTCTAAATAAACGATAGAGAAGACTGAATAGACTGTCAACAACATGTTAATCTCCTTCAATTCTGCTGCCAGTAAATGTTCCTCACAGACCATAAAAGAGATTCTGATTTGACTTTTAGATGCCTGGCCATCTGTTTCCCGAACATCTTGTATTAATTGTCTGAAGGAATAGAAATTTGGCAAGCACATGTAGCTTAACCTGTCCATTCATTCATGTGAGCTGCATCGTTAGTGGTACACTATCTATAGTCCACAGTTGTCTCTCCCTTTTACAAGTCCAAAGTAATTACGTATGTGTAATGCACAGCCTGTCACACCAGTAAAGTCAGTTGTTAATACTCTCTCATATTTATGTAATCTGTCTGTCAAAAGATTACTCATAACAAAAAGGGACAGAATTAATATATGTAGGGGCTCTCTTGACAATTAACGAAATTAGATGAAGCCCTCCTCTCCATCCCACAAAATCTTATGTGACCGTTATGTTTTGTTGTACATAGGTAGCCCTGTCGTCTTCAACAAAGCTGGCTTTTAAAATGGAAGGAATACAGCTGTTACCATTGGTGCAGTTAGCTTAGAGTTGTGGAGTCCTGGTCATTGATTTCATATCCTAGATGTTACCGTGACAGCAATAATCAGTAACAAGCTCTTGTTATTCTCTCTATTTCAGGTGAGTTGGATGCTGCAGTTAGGTATAAGACATCAAGTCACACTGAAATGAACACACTCAATTCTTTTTATTGGGATTTTTTTCTTTTAAATAAAATTATTCACTTCTCTAAATGGTTATGTGGGCCATAAAAGCTTCATTTATGACTTCAACGAAGCGTTTAGTAGAATTGTCTGTTTACTTTTAGAAAGAGAAACAAATAGGAAAAGTTTGAAGCCCTGAAATGTCACCACCACTATTGTATTTGGTAAATTTCATGGCATGCAGGTCAAGGCTACATTAAGGTATGGCAAATCATGTTATAATCATGATTTGAATTAATTTATTTCTTCTTCCTGGAGTGGATCAGCTAGAAGACCTGCAAAGGACTAATGCAAGTGGAGAAGTCTGGAAACAGATTTCTTTGTTAGCATTATGAGCAGTACACCAGATTTCTTGCAGCTGAAATAAAACTTAAGGAAACGTTTCACAAATGTGCCATGAGAATTGAGTAGAAGTGCAGAGAGTGAAATGATTCTTTAAGAACATAGGATTGGTTTAATACTTCAGAACTAGAGGATCGCTTCTATGCTTTATCACTTCTATGTTTTTCTTATTGTCAATGAACATGCATATCAGATTTAAATGAGGATCATAGGAAAGAAAAAAAAAAACCTAAAAACCATGAACTAGACAAAAATCAGCCAAGATCTGCATTTGTATATTTAAAACATAGCCAGTAAAGTGTACTGCAGAAGAAAACCAGTGCAAATATAACATATCTCTTTGTCCTGGTTTTGGCTGGGATAGAGTTAATTTTTTTCCTAGTAGAATCATAGAATCTTTAAGGTTGGAAAAGAACTCTAAGATCGTCAAATCCAACCGTCAACCCAACACCACCATGCCCACTAAACCACGTCCCTAAGCGCCTCATCTACACGTCTTTCAAATACTTCCAGGGATGGTGACTCCACCACTTCCCTG
>NW_009211655.1:0-358 GCF_000690835.1 Fulmarus glacialis | reverse complement strand
TCTCGTCCTATCGCTTGTTACTTGGGAGAAGAGACCGTCCCCCACCTGGCTACACCCTCCTTTCAGGTAGTTGTAGAGCACGATGAGGTCCCCCCTCAGCCTCCTCTTCTCCAGGCTAAACAGCCCCAGTTCCCTCAGCCGCTCCTCATAAGACTTGTGCTCCAAAGTAGTAGCTGGTATAGTCCTGTGTTTTGGATTTACTATTAGAATAATGTTGATAATACACTGACGTTTTAGTTGTTGTTAAGTAGTGCTTACACTAAATAAAGGACTTCTCAGCTTCTCATGCTCTACTGACTGAGAAGGCTGGAGATGCACAAGATGCTGGCAGGGGGCGCAGCCAGGACAGCTGACCCAA
>NW_009211654.1:0-6043 GCF_000690835.1 Fulmarus glacialis | reverse complement strand
CCCCTTTTCTTTCTTTTTCCCTCCCCCTTTGCATCAGGCTCTGTTAGAATGCGCTCGGGAAGGAAGGGGGGGTGGTTGCCGCCGCCTGGTAGATGAAAAACTATGAATTTTACATCTGAATTGCCAGATGGAGAATGGTTAATTTATAGGTTATGTATTGTTTACGTTGAGAGCCTCTGGTCAGGAATCTAGGTCTGTAACTTCATCCCGCTGCAAATAAATCACTATCTGTTCTTCAAAACAAATCAACAATTAATGACGGTGAACAATCCTGCAAAATTAAACTGCAGCAGACCGGCTCCTACAGAGCTGGATTTTGTCGTGCGAGCCTTATTCTGACTTTTGTGTTTGCTTCCTGCACGGTTGCTTATTGAGAGCCGTGATTATTTTGTTAGGCGTTCTGTTTTCCCATTTAACCCAATTGCTGAAGTATTCTCGTGTTGGTCTTTGTTTTGTGCTTGCTGGGTAGGTGCTTTGGCTGTAATTGATTTCTCTTTGCTGGGAATGCAATAGAAGGAGTGTTGAACATTTGAGTGGCTTTGTAGTTGAAAATGGGTGTCACATCACATTTTGAGAAGGAGGTAAGATGACGTGCATTCCTTCAGGTTTTCCCCTTCCAAACTAGTGGAATTGTTCTGTTTTCAGTTGATGGAAATTTTGCTTGGTATGTCTTATATGTAATATAGATATGTTCTAAATATTATATGTACTTGTGTGAAGTAATACCTCAAAAAGAAACAGCTGAATGTATGCTATACTCAGACTACCCTAGAAGAAAACAGAGTGTGACAGACAATCAGGTAAGATAGTTTAATGGAAGTGTATGTATTGTGTTCATCATCGGCATTTGGAAGCGTGCACTACTGGAGAAAGTAGTTTAGTAGTTTAGTACTTGCACGACATCTTCCGTCTGTGTTTGAAGCAAGGTTGTACTTTATTTCTGTGAGGTGGGGGTGTGTGGTGTGGTTGTGTATGTGGTGTTTTGTTTTTATTGGGTTTTTTTTGTTTTTTTTTTTTTTAATATAGTTCTTATACAGTAGTATTTGCCTATGTGTCTCCTGCATTCCCTTTACTAGTTACTATACAGGCTGGATAAATTGCAGTTCAGTTTTTGATAAAACAGCTAAATAAATCAAATTAAAATGGAAAATTATGTGTATAACACTTGCACACTTTTTTTTCCTTGTGTGCCATATAGATATTGGGTTTAGACTATCTAGCAAGCTTACTTGGGGACTTAAATTGAGCAAGTCAGCTAAGTCATTATTAAGCTGTAATTAAAAGTATAAAACCCAACATTTGGAAAAGCATAGTAATGAAATATGGGCATGACCTCAGGCATTATCCATTTTTTGGCTCTAGAACAGGAGGCTCTGTTACCTCCTGTAGATCAAAAGAGATGCATTTTCTTTTGGGATATGTTGCTCTCTACCAGGCTCTCAGGTTATGCATTTTTCCTCTCTGTCTCTTTCTTTATTCAGTCATACAGTTTATATCCATACAGAAGAGTAAGAGGTTGTATGGGTATGTGTAGGAGTCTTTTAGTAAGGGATTTTCATTTAAAGGTTTTTGGAGTAAATGTTTTTTCTTTAAGCCTGAGTTTGGAAGAGGTGATAAAGGCTCCTTGTTGTACAAGGAGAATTTTCATGGGAGCAATGAATAAGAAAATGTGAAGCTGAACAGTAAAAGCATGCAAAGTAGGAAATGGAGGAAAATATGATACTACAACTCACTATTTTTCCCTACTGGTTTCTTTCTAATATCCCTTTCCCTTAATATTACTTACCCTAAATACATACCTTCTTCTTTCTTGACATAGTTCCCCCTGCCCCCCTTCAGACAAGTTCCTTTATTAGAACCAAAAAGTAGTTCTGGTGTGTGGTACTGACAAGTGGTAAGATAGGGTATCATACTCCTTTTAACAAGTTTCTAAAGTAATGGACAAAATGTCAATACTGCAATCTGAAATAATCTTTGGAAAGACTGAGAGAATGTTGGAGGCTTTCAGTCAGTTTTGAGACTAGCTGGTAAGGGAAAACCGAGGAAACACTTTTAAAAGGATGCGTTAGTGTGACGATCCTTGGTGGTGGTATGTTGATTTGCCAGATTTGTAGACCCTCTCGACTATTTGAACAGCATTGCCAGATCCTGGAAGGAATCATGTGCAGGCTTTTAAAGAATTGCAAAATATATGCTTTAAAAAAAACAAAACAAAAAAACCCAACAACAACAACAAAAACCCCAACACTCTCCTTGCCCTCAGAGGTTGAACATCTAAAAGTTGAAACTGTGCATATACAATGACATACCTATTACTCTTCCACTGGTGACATCTTCAGTTGAATGTAGTCTCGTAGAAAACTTGATTTTTTTTTTTTTCCCCCCCTTCTTAGTTCTGATACTTAAATATATCAAAAGTGCAGTGAATGATTGATTGAAAGTAAACTTTGTTATTTTAGCAAGTTAGTGGTTTATTTCAAAAACTCTTTGGAACATTTTGGATTCCTTAATAAAAATGCTATAAATGTGAATACTTACTGTAAAACATCTAACTTGAAACAATTCCGTGAAATACAACTAATATTTTAACTTCATTTTTGTGAATCAAAATGTTAATGCCTCCACTCTTTTTAAAGGTTATTACTGTCTGTGTCTGCATATACTGCTTTTCAACCTTTTCTAAAGTGTAAGGAAGTCCTTGAAGTAGGTTCTGAGGATTAAGACCTCCATTATTTTGTCCCCATCTGTGGAATGTACTTTTTCACATCCCATCCCAAGCATTGGAAAAACATTCTGCATCATTCTGCTTGTTTTATACTGCCTGATCTTCAGCTTTGTTATTTCAGCTCATGACGACTTTGGTATTATTATGCTTCAAAAAATAATAATAATAAAGCACCATACCACATTGGGAACAGATGGACATGTTTGTACTAATCATCATCTGTCTGTCACCATTTGTATGGTAGTACTGTAACCAGGGATCAGGACCCCATCTGGGGTTTTCTAATTTAGACCCTGTTCTTTAAAGATCGATTCCAGACAATACTAACTGTATGTACTTTTTCTTTGACTTAATTAGAAATCCTGGTGAATGCTTCTGCTGCTGAAATGAGATGCTTCACTTGCACACTTTTTAATGGACAAAAAAGGCACAAAGTTAGCAGTCAAAAATGTTATTGTCTTAATTGCTTCCATTGTATAGTCACCTAAACTAGATTTTGTAGCTCTTTTAAAGAGGACTAGTTTCTGCTAAAACATAACTGTTAATGACTTAGAAAGTAACTGTTGACTGAGGCTTTCCACCTTTTGTGTAAATATACACATCAGTTGTCCACAACTTCTATCAAAGCGGATGCTGGTTCTCTGAGATATCCCCAGTGTATCCTCATTGTAGCTGAATTCAGTATCAAGAATCAGAATTCTGAAAGTCTTAGGAGGGGAGGAAAAACAAGACTATTTAAAAAAAAAAAAAAAAAAGAAAATTAACAGTTACCCACACTGAACATACCCATGCGAACATACTGCTCATGAAGAAGTCTTAAAAAAAAAAAATGTACATCAAAACTTTCTGTATGTAATCTTTGGGCCACCTTGAGTTTGACTGTTCACTTCTGTTAGTACTGCTTTGTTGCTTGGATGCCGAGTTTCAATGAAGACAATCAGATTTCCGGGAAATCTTTGTTTAGCACTACATATGTTAAATTTCTGTTCTTAACAAAAAAGAATTGAGATGAGTTATTGTCAGTTGTGAGAAGTGAGCAGAAGATACTTCATGGAAACTTTTTATTATATTTAGGGATGGTTTTTTTTTCTGCATCTACTTACTTAAAATTTGAGTTTTCTTGGGGAAAATGTACGGAGGTGCTAGGCAGCTTACCATTAGGTGTGATACTGTCTCTGATAATTATTTTATTATTTGACAGTTCAGTATGAAGCATCGTGTATAGTTCATTACGACTTCCTGTACATAGAAACAAAGTGTATGGAAGAGACTGCAGCTTTTTGTGCCATCAGTTTGTGAAAGCTTTTTTGTGGGACGATGTCTATGGACACTCCACGTGCCACCCAGTGCTTTTCAAAGGTCTAAGGGAGACAAATTGTGGATGCTTAATTCATGGTATATGATAATATTTACATTGAGTTTTCTTCCTCTGAGAGTATGAACTAGTCAGAATAAGGCTATAACGTTTTGCTTTCCTGGTTTTTGGAGATGGAAGAAAGAATGCATAAACCCAACGATAAACTCTTCAGAAGACTTGTGAGGGTGTTTTTCAGAGACATTGCAAGTAGGAGATGCATTTCTCTTCCATTTGCCCAGCTTAGCTTATGCAGTCAGTAGTTCTTGCAAGCATTTCTGTAACTAAGGGAATTAAGAGATTTTCATGCATGTGCAATTTTCAGAAAGAAATATTCTGTGCTCATTTTTAATGACTGGTATATCTGTACTTTGAGAACTCGAAACATTTTGAAAGTCTTCCCCAAGTTACAAATGTTGCCTATAGTAAGCTCTCCAACAGGGTGTTCATACAGTGTTATATATGAGTAAATTTAGAATAACTTTTTATTTCTTAATGAGTCATTGCCCCCTTAATCTTCTATATTACATACAAAAATGCCTTAAAACAATGTTCAAATTGCAATTTCTTTTTAAAAATAGGAAACAGTTTTAATTCATTTCTGTCCTCATAAGTACATGTTATGGTCGTCTTTAGTTATGATTTATATATAATTTTTTTCAACTTGCTGTGTTTAGGAGTTAGAGCTGCATATCAAAGATGGCTGACATATTTTCCAGAAGCTGGAAAATGTGAAATGAATTGACAGGGGGCTGTGGGAAGGGAAAACATATCTAGTGATTTGGGTGATTGAATGTCACTTTGGAATACTGGAATTGGTTCTTTCTGTCAGTTTCTTGTGATCCCAGATAAGTGTTTAAACCAAACTTTCCACAAGAGCTTATTAGTAGTGTGTTGATTTCTGGGGAGACAAGCTCAAGACCCTGACTTCTTCTGCACGGCTCAAGAAGCTTTAGTTTCAGACAGTGCTGGATAACACGGCATATTTTGAAAGTTGTGCCCTAAATTTCTCTATCTGTGCAGGCAAAATTGGTGGATAGTTCTTAAATTTCAGTCTGTAACTCAGGTTACTTATCTATAAAATGGGAAGAATACCCATTTTTATGAATGATTTTGTGAAAGTGTTGTGAAAACAAGTTAATTTTTGTGGCACATTAAAATATTACAGTGCTGAGTCCTGTACAGAAGCCCAGTAGGAAATTAAGTCTCTTCAGAGCATGGTTTAAATAGGGTGTAATAAGGGACACGCATTAAATTACAAGGAGAAGAGTTGAGTAGATTCTTTGCTTTGAATGAGAAAGAAGTCCTGTGGTATGGAAAAAGGTAGTAAAGGATCAGGTAAATCAGCTCCTTTGTGTGTATTCTGTTTAATATTGTATAAGAAATCTTAATTCTGATGTTTCCTAACTCTTAATAATTGATTTTGCAACTATTTTCATACTTTTGCTGTTCCTTTTTAAGTAAACTTAGTAAACAAATTCACTGTATGGATGTGCTCCTGAGAGTTATTAGATTGTAACCTTTAGCTACGTGTAGCTACTACTAATTAAATTAATGGAATGCTATTAGTAGCAATAAGTTTTTCTCTTTTAACCAGCATTAAGTGGGATGAGGTACAAGAGCTTTTCAGTGTATTCTTGCAAATACGCATTATTGCTAGAAGAGCAGTATAACATATGATGATTCCACGTTGTACTGCAGGCCCTAGAAAGGACTGAGTTCTGCTGGATGTGTATTCCCCACCTGCTCCTGCAGCTGATCTTTCTTCTCTGGTCTCTCTCTCTCTAGTGACTTCTCTGTCTAGTTTGTCCTCCTACCTCTTCAGGCTTCTGGTTCCAATCCTTCATTGTCAAGTAAATCCTACTTCCTCTCTTGCCTTGTTCAACACTTCCTAGACTTCCAGCCTTGAGGTTCCTAAACTGTGGTGTATGGAGTTTGTGTGGGTGGGATTTTTTTTTGGGGGG
>NW_009211653.1:0-5610 GCF_000690835.1 Fulmarus glacialis | reverse complement strand
CCAGCCCGCAGAGCCCCAGGGCAGGAGGAGGGGAAGGGATGGGAGCAGGGGCACGGGCACCCCCACAGCTGCCAGGCCGTGCCACAGCACCCACAGCCCCGGGTGAGCGGCCCCCGCTCGCCGGTAAGCCCAGCAGGATGAACCGCCGTGCAGGACAGTGACCCCAGCTCGGCTGGAGGGGGGAACTGCTGTAGAGACCCCTGCGAGGCACCGCGCAGCGCGGCATTGCTCCGGCAGCACAGGGTAAGTGCAGTGCAGCTCCCGTGTCGTGCGTGAATCCGGTGAAGCGCGGCGACTCGCTCACAGCAGGTTCTTGTTCCCTGCCACGTCGCAGCACTGCGCGGGTGCTGCATGGCAGCAGGAGGTGAAGCGCGGCACAGTTGTCCCTGGTCGCAGCTGGGCGCGATGACTTGCAGTGGAGCAGTGAAGCGCGGTGCATCGTGGTGAAGCGCGGGACAGCTTGAAGCCCAGTGAATCCGGCACAGTGCCGTGACTCGTGGCACAGGACAGTAAGACACCGCACAGCTGCCCCAGGACGCAGGGCACCGCGGCAGAGTGAACGCGGTGGGGTGGGGTAGTGTCCAGTGAAGCACAGCATAGCCCCCACCTCCCTTTGTTCTTATTTTCCTCTTGGTTTTTACCGCCAGCCATAGCAATTAACCACCAAAGATGCGCAGATTATACCTGCCCCTTTCATGCACGCACATCTGACGGTGAAAACAAGAGCAGCTACAGCCAAGGCAAGCCGCCCAGGGCCGGCAGCCTTCCTTACCTGTACTGCTACCCCAGGAAGGCAAAAATAGCTAAGGCTGTTTGTTATTAACAGTTGTTTTAGTTACCCAAACTAGAACTTCGCCTTCCAGAGGAGGTGCTGGTGCTATCTGAGGTCTAATTAACCAACTGCACTTTCATTTCCTTATTTCCTGTAATTTATAAGCTAATGTTTTCATCACTTCTCCATCCAGGCTTGCTACCCGCTGGTTCCATTTCTTCTTCCCTTACAACAAACAGATAAGCTTCCTATTTTAACTTAAACGAGCAGTTGTAACACCTATGCATAGATTTTTACCATTCTCATTTTTTTTCCGCTTGAAAAAAGTGCTGGTTTTAACACATCAGTTATAATCAAGTGCTACGGAGTTCGCTTTTTTTAATACCTTGCCTAGATTTTTTTTTTTTTTTTTAAATGAACAACCCAAACAATGATATGCAAAGAGAGTGATTGGTGTCACTGGTGACATTACCTGCAACTTCCATTTCCAGCTTGCAGTTCCCTGACCTGCTTGTGTTGTCACGCTGGTCAGCAGCTCCTCCTTTGCCATCTGGTTCTAACGCCTTAAACCCGGTAGAGCTGAAAGTGCCTTGGCAATAGCCTGGCAGCTGTTCACTCTTGAGGCTGGGGAAACAAGCTGTCACGACAGCTTCGTGTGCCCGTTTTTTATCAGTTTTGGTGATTATTCTGGTAACACTTGGAGCCATCCTCTGCTGAGGAGCATCCCGCGTGGAGGGGACTACACTTCCCAAACAGGCTGGTGGAAAGGCATTGGGGATCCTGCCCGATGCCACAAATGCCAGGGGTTGGTATTTCCCACTCGTGTTTTTGCACTGAAACCCCCACCACCCCCCTACTTCCCCGTAAAGCTTTCCTTAGGGACAGACAGAGCTTGCTGCGGGTGAACCAAACCCTTCCAGGACATCGCATGTCCTCTGCCGGAACCGCTTGCCTGAGCTCCTCCACCTCCGCCAGCCGTTGCCCGAGCGCTCGGCAAGAGGATCTGGGTTACGGCCCTGCACCCGGAGCCTTCGGGTTTGACGCGCTGAGAATTCATGTCAAGAGCAATCAGGCAGCCTCCAAACCCAGGCGTGAAATAGGGTTAGGCTGCTTCTGCAGTACTTACTTAACTTTGGGTTTGGGTTGGGTTTTTTTTTTGGAGATGAATCCCAAGATCTGTTGTGAATAGCATTTACTTTTATGCATGAGTTTTCTTATTCATTCAACTTTAACAGGTTTATGGAGACTTGTACGGCATTTGTACACGGAGCACGAGCAAGGCAACTGAATGCTGAAGATCACAGTACGCGGCTCTGACAGGGTCTCTTCGAACCAGAAAGAGCTTGCTTAGCTTACCTACCTTAAAGCAACTCGTGAAGGGAAAATACCGAGGGGCCAGAGAGGCTGGGGGACGTGCAGCAACCGGTCACCAGTGACTCAGCCTTTCGCATCGTTCACCGAGTCCTGGGAACCTCCCGGCTGCACGTCCCCTCGTACCTCCCCGGCAGGCTGCTGCAGCGCACCGACGGGCTGGCGACCCTCTCGCCGCTCCAGGGGACCCGTGGGTCCCCACAGCAGCGGCTGCACGTCACAGCCCCCGTCAGCTCATCCCGAAATCAGGTCTGTCTCACGCTGGTTAGCGTTTGCCTTCAACTGAGTGAAACCAGGCCTGCCCCTTCCGTCTCTCCCCGAGATCAGTGGAAAGTGTTGACAAGCAAACTAGCATTTCTCAAGCATTTTTCTAAGGATTTCAAAAGCAGTTCAGTGCACATTAGACTTCAAAACCTGTACACGGTACAGATTTCAGAGAGCCAAGCGCCCACCCCCACCTCAAAGCAGTGGCACAGCTAGGCAACCATGCAGCACCTCTGAAACGCCAGTCCCAGACTTTAAATAGAAGAGACAAGAAAAGGCAAGTGTGTTCTCAGCTGTGAGAGTAAGTGGATTAGCACGATAAAAAGAAGACCAGATTAACACCGATTAATACATCTTTATTGTAATTGGCTAGTACAGATTTCCTTCTACATCTTAGCAAGAATTCTCCGCCCAGCAGTTACCAACCCTGGCTTTGCACAGTCTGTTAAGACAGCCCAAATTTCCAGCACCCAACCACGAGACCCCGGCATCCCCCTGCTCCCAGGGAGCCCCCCGCCCTTCACCACAGCAGTAGGTTCTCCCCACGCTGCCGCACGCAGTAACCAACCAGGAGTTGAAGGAGGGCAGCCAATTCAAGCCACACTTGCCAAACTCTGCCTTCAACAGGAAACAGGAAAAAACCCATCGAGCTCAGAAAGCCAAAGAGCTGGTTTGGTTAGAGGTCTGCTCTCCAAGCTGCCTTGCACAGCCCTCCAGCCAAACCCCCCGACACCACGTTACACACAGCGCACGCCTCCCGGTGCCAGCTAGCTCAGGCCCGCGGCGCAGCCCGGCAGCTCACACCACCGCGGAGCGACAGACCAAACCACCCCAGCCCTGCTCTCCTAACGCACCTTCGGCCAAGAGCTGCCGGCAGCACTGGATGCCAACCACAACCAGCAGGCAGAAACTGAGCCCAAGCAGAAGCCAGACACCAAGCACCAGCACTCACAAGCTGACGATAAGCAGGGGCAGCTGAGGATTGCAGCCCTTGTAAGAAGGGCTGAGGACGTTTGTGGCCGGAGAGGACAGAAAGGGCAGCCTGCGAGCAGCCGGGGCTCTACGGGCACAACTCAGCAGCTCTGCACAGAAAATCCAGCATCAGAGCCAGCAAAGAGGCAGTGGAGACCACACACAAGCGGTCAGAGCAGCACTCTTGACAGCCAGCATCGCCTCCGTGCCCTGCTCCTCCCCACGCAGCACCTCCTCCCCACGCAGCACCTCCTCCCCAACTTCTCCCACCCTCCCTGCTCACAGCAAATCTCCTCCTGTTTCTCTGCTGGCCCAGCGCTCGGTGCTTTCGTATTCCCTCTTTTTCCACACCTCTGCCCCCTCCAAAAGCCAGCACTCGAGAACGGGTGCTAAAACCGAAGATAACCTTGGGGCCCTGTCTCCGCCAGACTGGGAGCAGGCCTCTGTTCAGCTTTGCTGGACCGAAAGAGCAGGACAGGGTGGCTGGGTGACAGCGGGCACTAACCCAAACGCCAGAGTTAGCAGAGGGCTGTCTCAGGAAGGAGCCCGGCTCCGCAGAGAGCGGGTTCAGCCTCGGCGCATACAGCCACAGGAGACAGAGTCCCACCCCATCCCTGCTCTGAAACAGGGCACCCCAAGCAGTTCTCCCCAAGAAAAGTAAGATCAGCTCACGGTCAGCACAGGGCTCAGCTCCTGCTCCCTTCGCTGCCTGCAGCATGCCCCCTCCGTGACATCCCGCCCCGGGCCAGCTCCTGGACGCGGTGCTCAGAAGCTCCGCGAGCCAGCCGCCTGGAGCAGGGGACAAAGGCAGTCGTTCCACCCCAGCTCCCGAGGCAGAATGGAGACGAGGCACAGAGGAGGGCTATTGCTGGGCAAAGCCAGCCCCAGCTGGGCAGCGGCCAGCCAGCCACAAACGCTGGGGCCCCGCTCCCGCTGACACAGCTGCTGGGACTTAAACTTGCTGCGGCCCAACGGCCAGCCACCACGCAGCTGCGGGTGCTGCCACCAAGGAAAGGCCCGTCAGTGCTGCGTCACTCCCCGGGTGCTGAGGTCCCATCAAACGGCCCCTCGCCAGTTGTACCCTGGCCCACAAGGCAATGCTGTCTGGGGAAGGACTGACCAGGAAAGAGATCTCACTCCGAGCAGCGACCACCACCACCAGCAGAGTACCTACAGCTGTGCACGCACCGGAAGCTAGGTATCAGGGAGCAGGTTCACAGTCACCACGGCCACGAATCTCTCTGGGGTACAGAACAGACAAAAGGAGGGACGGTGCAGGGCATGGGTGGCTGACGCGTCTACTTCTTCTCCTGCTTCTGCTGCTGGTATCTCCTGAAGTGGGTCTGGATGGTGACGGCCGCCTTCTCGGAAGGATCGCTGAAGAGCTTGCTCTCGCTGCTGCCATCAGGGGCCACGTTGCCTGGGATGACAACCGAGCATCGCAGTGAGCAGGAGCGGTGCCGGTGGCCCTGAACAGGGTCCACTGAGCAGGGCAGGGCTCTGGCATCACCCCGCCGCGGGGTCAGACCGGCCTCCGCCTACCCCAGGCTCCCCGCAGTGCGCCCGCAGCTGGGAGGGCTTCCCTCCATTACGGAGGTGAAAGAGGCTGGAGAGTCCGCAGCCCAAAACCACGACTCCACCGGCTCGCGGGGCGCATCTGCATGGCAGAGGGAGATGGAGCAGGGAACGGGAGGCATAGAAAAGCCCAGCCTCCCTGGCAGTGCTAAGCCCTCTATTTACACAGCTTTGCTCCCCAAAGACCTCAGCTTCCCCATGTTTAATCACCAAGTACGATACTCACTTACTTTCACACACACAAATAAGATTAGGAAAAAAGCCCGGCACTGTACAGCAATAAAGCTCTCATGCTGACAAATGGGAGCCCTCCCCACCCCACGCTTAATGTGGCATTAGGGAAGTATTGTGAAATTCAACAGGAACTGAATCAAAGCCACTCAGCAGTGCTCCTTTAAGCGAGTGTGTCACTGCTAAGCACCCCCCGAGCAGCGATCAGAAATCCTGGTGCCAGATGCTGCTGTATAAACTCACCACTGTCACCTGAACCCATTTTTATTCACATCCTAAAAGAAACTGCAAAGTAAAAAGATACATAAAAAGAGTCCACGTTGGGAATCGGCTCCCTCCTGCCCTGCTTAACAAGATACATCATCAGCCAGAAATCCTGCCCGCTGCAAAAATCAAGCGCCAGAGGCTGGGGAGCCACCGGGGCA
>NW_009211652.1:0-208 GCF_000690835.1 Fulmarus glacialis | reverse complement strand
TAGCTCCGCTTTTCCCGAAAGAAGAGACTCCCTAAATAGGAGGCACACCCCGGCTGGGGCCACTTCTCCCGCGGGCAGCGCAGGCAGCTGCCCTGCGGCAGGCGGCTGTGCCAGGGCTGCCTCCCCCAGCCCGGAGAGCCTCCCCGCGGGATCGCAGCCCTCCGCAGCACGGGGGTGTGCGCGACCAGGAGAGGAGAGGAGAGGAGAG
>NW_009211651.1:596-811 GCF_000690835.1 Fulmarus glacialis | reverse complement strand
CGGCCTCTAAATCACTCATTCACGACAGTCCCCCCTCGAGTCGAAGGGACTGTGGATGAGTCCATGTAGGAGCAGGACATCCCGAAGCGTCTGTGGCCCTGGTTATGTCTGTCCCGCAACAGGCATACCTCTGAAGGGACTGAGGCGCAAGGATAAGTCCATGCTGCAGAAGGTACACCTTGAAGCATCAGTGGCTGTGCATGAGGGCCAGATGT
>NW_009211651.1:0-319 GCF_000690835.1 Fulmarus glacialis | reverse complement strand
CAGGTACACCCCTAAGGGACTGCAGTCTGTGGATAAGTCCAAGCTGGAGCAGGGGCAAGGGGAGGAGTTCATTGCAGTGTTAAACCCTATGGTCTGGCCCAAAGGGACCAGGGGTGGAGTTGTAATGGATATACTTTTAAATTGTTGTAACCCATGAATTGAGTTGCATGTTACAGGAATTACTATAGGAGGAACCACCGGAACAAATAGAGGACAAGTCTTACAAGAAGCATTGCAAGTGCAGCAGTGACCTGACCTGGGCTGTCTGGCGCTCAGTAACTCCACACAAAACACTACCTCTCCTGTCCTGAGTGACCAC
>NW_009211650.1:973-3855 GCF_000690835.1 Fulmarus glacialis | reverse complement strand
AGAAGCAGGGCCGAGGTTTCGCCGCGTCCGCAGCTCAGCCAAGCTGTTGTTTTAAAAGAGCAATAAAAATGAATTATGACTAAACGCCTTCTCACTTAATGGTTTTAGACGGGGATCCCCGGCCCCGGCAAATACGTAAGAGGATTTTTATTTGTGCATGTGTTCCTGCAATTGATCTCTTTGATGACATTCTCATTCATAGAAAGAGTTTGATTTATGACTTTCGGAAGAATTGCGTTCAGCCCTTCCAGCCGTAACCCACGCATCCCAGCTCCACAACGTGTTGCAGAGCTGGGAGACAACACTCCTCGCATGGACGGGCAGCACAACACCGGACACAAACCCCCGCTCAATTTTTCGGCCACAAACCCCCGCTCAAGCCCCACTCGCCTGTGTAATGTAACCACACGCTCACACGCACTCACACGCACACAGGGAGCCGCGATCGCACCCGCCCGGGATCCTCTGGCCCCGGAGAGGCAGAGCCCGGCTGGCATCTGTTGCTCGGTTTTAGCCCGAAGGACGGGGCTCACCCTCCGCTTTGGGGTCCGGCAACGCCGCTAGCCGGGTGGCAGGCAATTTCGTGGAGATTTCTGAAAGCCCATCTTTGCTGCCGCCAGTAGAGAGTGGGGAGCCCCGAGGAAATTGTAACTTTAAAGTCAGAGTTTCCCTCTTTTCGTTATCAGTCTTTCACCCCGCAAGAAGGTTTAAACAGAAAAATATCTTCGGCTGTGCCCCCGCACCGCCACTCAAAAGGACCGAGTGGAGGGGCTGATTCCTCCCTAAATGCTTTTTTCCCCCCTGCGTTTCTGCCACCCTTTTGATTTTACAGGCTCTAACTTCTCCATTTCCTCTCCTTCTAGGGCTGATTTCTTGGACCGCTCAGCACGTGAGAAGTAACCAAGCGCATTCTCTGTAAGCTCTGATATTTTTTAAGATATGCTTCCTGAAACAGCTTGCTGGCTGCTAAGCACTACTTTCTAGAAAAACAGGATTATTTAAAAAAAAAAAAAAAAAAAAACCTTTCGTGTAAGTGTCTGCAGGAGACGCTTACCCTACTGAGTCTCTCTTATGTTTTGCCTGTAACAGAGAAAGTGCTCGTTCATGCTTTTGTTACAGCTCAGCATTTCCAAGCTTTGTATCCTCACGGAGATAAGATGCTACATTTATACATTAAAAGGAAGAGACCTCCATCAAAGCTGTGAATGGTTTTAGTTTGTTTCGTTTGTTTTTCTTCCTTGTGAGAACCCTTACAATAAAGAATTTGAACGTGTTTTTCCTCTCTAATAAACGTCCTAAATTGCCAAAAGGGGAGAGCTCGTAGTCAGAATGTTGGATTTTGATTATTAGTAAATTAATAGTAGAAGGGATGGGGAGAAATACCCGTCGTGTTATCAGTCTTGAAAGGAGAGAGAAAGAGAGAGGGAGAAAGAGAAAGAAGAAAGAGAAAGTTCCTTGTAGCAAACAAGAATTTATTCTACCAAAAATACTTATGACAACGCATCCTAATGCAATACAAAAATAAAAAGAAAGTGAAGATACAATTCCTATATGATCACTTTCTTACAGACCTCATATATTGCTTTCATAGAAGGACCTAGAATGTGGCTAGGTTAAAATTGAACACAACTAAAACTTCGTAAGAAACCGCAAAATGGCATAGCAGAGGGAGGTAACAAACAGAAAATGGGTGGGGGGGGAAATCACGGGAAAAATAAAGAAGAAGAATAAGGAGGAGAAAGCAGGACTCTTGGAGAGGACGTCTTTAATTTCTCAGTAATTCAGATGCTGCAAGTCAATTGTGGTGAGTGTGTCTGTAAAAAAGTCAAAACTGTCAGCAGAAATATCTACGGGACTGTCCAGAGATCCTGGCAAACTGGGGGAAACTGGGTGGGGGGGGAAATCACGGGAAAAATAAAGAAGAAGAATAAGGAGGAGAAAGCAGGACTCTTGGA
The DNA here is from genome assembly GCF_000690835.1 of Fulmarus glacialis. Lineage (NCBI taxonomy): Eukaryota > Metazoa > Chordata > Aves > Procellariiformes > Procellariidae > Fulmarus > Fulmarus glacialis. The sequence continues at coordinate 1,900 of NW_009211650.1, read as the reverse complement.
GAGGACGTCTTTAATTTCTCAGTAATTCAGATGCTGCAAGTCAATTGTGGTGAGTGTGTCTGTAAAAAAGTCAAAACTGTCAGCAGAAATATCTACGGGACTGTCCAGAGATCCTGGCAAACTGGGGGAAACTGCATCTGAAAGCTGTAGGCAGGAATCTGTGGAGAAAACGTTAAAGTCCTGTAAAGAAGGGACATCTAGGGCCTCAGGACTGTCATTGTTCAGGCCAGCTGCACAGTTCTGGGCCATTGTTGAGAGGCAGTTTTGAACAGTGGGTGACTGATGTTGAAAATGTTTCAGATTTTTCTCATTGCTCGTTAAAGGAGAAACGGGGAAAGTTTGGGACTCGCCATTGTGTGCATTCTGCGCCTGCTGCTGGGAGAGGGCATTCTGCTGGAAAGCGTAGCCTTCCCGCTCCAAGAGAGCGCCGGAGACGTTGCTGAGGGCTTGCTCGAAGAGGGATTTCTCCTCCTCCTCCTCCTCCTCCGCCGCTTTCTCGGGGTCCTCTAGGCTCTTAAATTTCCCCTCGTTGTTTTGGTTCTCCTTGCACTGGGTCTGTCTCTTATGCTTCATCCTCCTGTTCTGGAACCAGACTTTGACTTGTCTCTCGGTCAGATCCAGCAAGGCTGCAATCTCAACCCTCCTTGGTCTACAGAGATACTTGTTGAAATGAAATTCTTTCTCTAGCTCCAAAAGCTGGGTGTTGGTGTAAGCCGTCCTCAGCCGCCTAGATCCACCGCTACCGCTATCGGAGATTTCAAGGGGGTCTGTTAAAAAAGAAAAAAAGAAAAAGAAAAACACCACCACCACACGCACACGCACCCCAAAGCACCACCGCCAGAAGAGCGAAAGCAAAAACACACGCACGCACACGCAAAACAGATAAATGCACGGATTGAATTTCAGCACCCAAGCACATCTCATCCC
>NW_009211650.1:0-303 GCF_000690835.1 Fulmarus glacialis | reverse complement strand
GTGTGCCACGGGTGAGCGCCCGGTGCGTCGTGCCCCTCGGCCACCTCCGCAAAATTACTGCCTCCAGCTCCCCAACCTCCCCACACCAGAGCAAACTTTATATTAGCCATACCGCAATTTATAATTAATGCATCAGCTGCTTAGCTGAGCGGGAGCAATCTATCACTCTTCATTACTGTCAAATATCCTAACTCTAGGACGGCGAGACAAGAGAGGTCAGCTCCAACTCAAATAAATCATCCCGCATTAAGCAAGTTTGGGGAAAGTTTGGGTTTCCAGAGAGCCCCGCCAGCTCCGTCCTCC
>NW_009211649.1:0-273 GCF_000690835.1 Fulmarus glacialis | reverse complement strand
TGTCCCTTGGGTGCCAAGCAGTGCTCCCCGCCCTCGCCATGTCACCCTGAGGCTGGCACGTCCCCGTCTTGTCACCCTTTGCAGAGCTGGAGGACCTGGAGGACCCTCCACCGTTCATCTTCAATGTCAGGACAAACGACCTGCTCCTCCCGTGCGACAGGTAGGAGCCCGCAGAGCCAGGGACGTCCCCTCCCTCAGTGCCCACATTTGGGTGTCGTCCCCAGCCAGGGTGCTGCCCCCACCGACCCTCCTGGTCCTGTCTTGCCCCCCACC
>NW_009211648.1:0-29913 GCF_000690835.1 Fulmarus glacialis | reverse complement strand
CAGCCAGTCTCCCACCCGCCGGGGTTGCCTGCTGTGCCCCGTCCGGTTTCTCGTGTGAAACGCACATGAGGAAATCAACAGAAATCGACTAGATTTAAAAGTTTGATTAATACCCACCTTTTTAGAAATAAGACTTTGTATCTGTCATGTTAGGTGCTTTAACTTGTGTTCTATCATAAATATTTTGCAGGTGTGCTTATTTGGGAGAAATCATTTCTTACCTAGTCTTTCGCTAGTCTCAGAGGTTGAGGTTGGCAGGACCTCTGGAGCTCATCCGGTCCAAGCCCCTGCTCAAGCAGGGCCACCTAGAGCAGGCTGTCCAGGAACATGGCCAGTTGGGTTTTGAATATCTCCACCACCTCCCGGGGAAACCTGCTCGGGTGTTTGACCACCCTCACCATGAAAACATGTTTCCTTATGTTCAAGTGGAACTTCCTGTATTTCAGTTTGTGCCCATTGCCTCTTGTCCTGTCCCAGGGCACCACCGAGAAGAGCCTGGCTCTGTCTTCTTCATTCCCTCCCATGAGGTATTTATACACACGGATAAGATCTCCCCGACCCTTCTCTTCCACAGTCCCAGCTTCCTCAACCTGTGCTCATAGTGGTCAGTCTGCTATCTGAGACACCCGTGTGTTAGACTGGTTTTCTCTCTCTGAGTCTATTAAGAAGCAATACAGGAGAATGCCAATAAAATATGACTGTTTATTTATTAAACAATTATAGCCTTTCATCCTGAATTCAACTTGACAATTTGAAATGTCTTCTCTCTGAATCTGTTCCATAAATCCACAATACGAAGCCCCTACAAGGCTGTAGAGTTACTGTGTCTGAAGTGGCTGGTCGTAGCTGACAGTCCAGTTTACCTCTAGGTTGTTCGTTCAACAGACTGTCATGACTGCAGTCAGCAAATAATTACTGTTTAATAGCATCGGTCTGGTTCCCGCTAGAAAGGATGGCTTTATATTTGTTAGATATGTGCACTGTGAAAACCTAAGGCAAAAGAACACAGGAGCTGAGTAGTACCACTGAGGAAATACAGAATATTGATATAAAATCTGTATTTGGAAAGGATGAAATACATTGTTCTTCAAGTATATCCAACACTGGGTGTAATGTGTCTTTAGACCAGAACCAACAACCTGAAACTGCTTTTAGTTTGCTCTTTTATTGCCTCAAAAGATTTTAAATGGCAACTATCCCCAAAAATACTGCCTTCATTTCAAGAAAGTACATTTATGTTGACCAGATATGTTGACCATCCTACTTGAATATTTATACTATTTTATTAAAATCGTGTTCTCCTTCAAAACAAGTTACAGAAAAATACAACAGAAACTGAAAGGCAATGTTAAGTTTTTTCACAGAGTATTTTGCTCATTGTCAGGGCTTAGCCTCTTCCCAGATACAAAACTCCAGGCCTGCAGGACTTTATGCTTCAGGGAAACTAGCTATGGCCAAGCAAAAGTTTTACAGGTTTCACTAGCTATTTGATGGCAGAGTCAGGTAACAACGACTTCAAAATCAACACATTAAGGACGTTCAGCTTTAAGTACCACGCAGCCTTTGGTCACAGCCTCCTCTTTATTTCCCCCCATCAGCAAATCTGGTCACCTAGAATGTAACGCAGAACCTCAGCTATACTGGTAGTATTACTAGTTTGTGCCCTTATCTTTGTGGACATAACCTTGAGTAGAAGAGAAAAACAACCTCACCTGTGTCCACACCTACGATCGGGACATGTCTTTCCCCAGCACACTTTTACATTTAAAATTGAAAAAGTTACACCGGATCTTCAGTTTGTGATATAAAGGAGGTAGTTGGAAAAACGGTATTTTATAAACCTAACAAATACTCATGAGGCTTCTCTGGAAATAGTATTCTGCGTAGATGGCCTAAGTTATAACTAATTATATGCTTCTCCCAGAAATAAAATTTTATGTTCCCTGGAAATTCTGCATGTTAGTCTGAGTTTTTCAAATGTCTTAGTTTTCTGTTGGGGATTTATTTCAAATTCATGTGTCAGGATAAAACATATTGTCTATAGATGTACCTTTGTCATAGTGAAAAGGGACTTAACGCTAAGGAAGCGACTGAGAGAGGAATAAAACACACCAAGCCATAGCAAACGTTTCCTCCCGTATGCAAACACTAATCACATTTTAAAGGGATTTATATTTCCTGTTCTGTTCATTTCTGTTAATAGATTCAGGCAGTTATTGGCTGCTAGGTATATTCCAAATCTTTACATTTTAAATCATGCTAATCAATCAGCCAATTTACATTTCCTCTATTTCACTAACACTCATTATACTATTTCAGGTAATAAAATTATGCATTTGTTCAAGAAATAATTTTTTAAAACTCAATTGAATTTTAAAAATTTTTCTTCCCCAAATATTCAGTAAATCATTATCTTGGCCAATGATGTTGGAAAATAGGTGAAACATAGTTTTTGTGAATCACAAAGGTCTTTTTAACAACATTTGTAGCATAGTCTTTCTCCTGATCAACTGACTGATAGCTAAATATGTTTAGTACCAGCTTGACACTGCAGAATTCCTAAAAATCCTGTGGACACGTAAGGTGGGAGCATCAGAGCAGGGGATTGTTGTCTCAAGCCATGATACACAGCATGGAAAAAAAAGGGCTTCATCCTCTTCCGTAGAAGCAGCATGGTCAGTGAGTAGCTGGAGAACGAAAACAAATGTGTGCTGAATACAACCTGCACGTTGTAATACAGCATGGAAAACAAGGAAAATGACTGCAATATTTTGGTAAGGTTCCCGTGCCTCCACCCACTGCAATGTGAGATTAAAGTACAAACCAAATAGAAAATGGACCTGCAAGGCTTCAAATGGCACTACAGGACTATGATCAACTCTGGGTAAATAATGCAGTATCTCAGTACTGGAGCTTACCCAGGACAGATGTCCCATCAATAACAAACTTGTTCCCCATAACATTAAATGACTTAGAAAGATGTATGAACTGCAAGGCCCAGTAAGCAACAGTGTAGTGAAAGTTTTTCTGAGATGAGCAAACAGAAAGTTTGCCACAAACCCGTGGCACTCAGCCTGAAGTACAAGGTATGAAGAAAGGCCAGGAATGATTAGGAAGGCTTGAGGTTATTTGCTCTCAATACTGTTAAGCAAGATGGAAACTAGGAAATCTAGCTGTAAAACAACCTTCTGCCTGGCCAAGGAGAAAGAATTACAAAGATGGGGCAATCTCAGTTGCGAAGTTCTGTTGCAGATAGAACAGATCCTGCCAAAATGTCAAGATACTTGCCAAGAAGGACAAAGAAAAGATGCTTATGGAACAAGCTTAATGGAGCAGGTCTGTCAGGTTCCTGGGATCTTTTCATTGCCTGTTGAATAAAAGTCTTTTAAATGGTTCTCTTCAGACATTTCAAAGGACTAATGAAATAACACTTGCTTGGAGAATAAAGATGCAGCAATTTCTGTGTCAAAGAATTATCTTAATAGTATAGAAGGATTGCCAGGAGGGTCTTTACTGGCTTTCTGCACTTCAGAGGGAGACTTGCCTGAATATCTCAAAAGGGGTCTATGTAGTCTTCTGTCATGGTAGGATACGAGAAGAATTCTGCTGATGCAAGGTCAAAACTCCCAGCCAGTGGTAAACTGCATCGCTGTGATAACATCATTAGCACATGGAAGGAACCGGTGTTTCTTAACACTGCGCTGGACTGCTTCAACAGATGGATAAAATCAGATTGGAGAAAGCCTGAAAGATCATGACGTGACAGATGGGTAGAGGCATAAATGATCTCTGGAAAACAGGGCACATGGAAGGGATTAACCACCTGGAGTCTGCTGATGGTGTCAGTCTTCCAGACATTTAGGATAAGAGTTTATAGATCCAACCCTCCATGGGAACAGTTAATGTGTTCTTCTGTGTATTAGTGGAAACAAGTCAATCATGATTGTCTTTTGCAAGGTAGAGGAAGAGAATTCTAAATAGGCATTAGATGGTGGCAAGGTAATTGGGGGTTTGTACTGCTTGACTTCAGAAGAAATAGAAAATGTGATGCAGAGCCTTCTTGGAGTTGCTTGACTGTCAGGGAGTGTCAGGACATCAGTTTCCTGAAGCATTTAAAGGTATGAATACTGGCATGAAAACCTGCTAGTATAGACACTTGTAAAAATCTGTTACCTTATAAAAAACATTCAGATTACAAATACCTAGAGAGAAGGATGAACAAAAATGCAGAGAGAGCACTTTGTTGTGAAGAAAACTCCAGATTTTCCAATTACAGGCAGTACAACTTTGTCAGTCTCCTTTTGCGCTTAACTGAATGGCGGCTATTGCTCTCTTCTCATGGCCGCTGCTGAAATGCCCGGGGCGAGCTGGCTGCAGTTGTTCTGAGTGGGATGGGGAGGAGTGGGACCACTCTAGCCTGTCAAATCACCCACAATCAGACTCTGCGCTAATTGTCACAGAGAGATGGGTATTCTTTATCACCTTTGAGCATTCAAAGATTTCTGTTAGTTGTTTTGCCACAATGTGAAGTACACCCCCAGCACGTTTGAAAGATGGTATTGCTGGGAGAGAGAATAACTAACTGGGATCTAGTTACCATTAAGTGAGACTGGGAAGCGGCTAGGTGCCAGAAAAGAGGATGTAAAGGAGCAAGCAGCTTCCAGGGCTTAGAAGACCTGTGAGAAGTGGTAGGGCCTAGAAGTTACAGACCCTGGGAACTGGAGAATTTGGTGGCTCCAACGAATGCATGAAGTAAGCATGTTGCAAGGCATGAAACAACCTTTGATGACATATCCCTGAGTAAGGCAAAAGGCATCTATTCAAAATTGCCATAGATTTGTTTGCAAGAATAAGTATATGTGTGTAGGAAGATCTGGGTGAGGACATATCCTATGGCATATACTAGACCTGCTCTGTAAACTTAATCAATTTAATCCCTGAGACAACTGTTTCAGCAGTAGAACAAGTGAATCTTTTGGGCAGTTTGTATTTAACTTTGGATTTGTGAACTACTCTGTGTTAGTGTACAAAATATCCACAGTAAAGTAATACGAGTAAGAGAAAGTGTCCAGGGAAGTAAAGATTTTGTTCTGCTGTGTCTTTATTACATGTATACATTTAACCAGCTACAACCTTTAATGAATATGAGGTTTTATTTAGAGAATTTTCTTTCTCAGCAAAATTGTTGCCTGCTCTCTAATTATAATAATAAACAGACTGTAGATAAAATATGCAAATGGTATTTTGGAAATATAATTAGTCTGGAAGTTCTGTTTCTTTTTGCAGTTCTACAGTTCTCTAGTGTGACCTTTGAAGGAGCTGTTAGCTCTATCTGCCTCTATAAAAATAACAAGCATTCATGAAAAATATACTTGGAAAATATGTGAAAATTATTTCAAATTGCTCTATCAAAAGACAGTCTGTTTGTTGCATAATGTTGCATGTCTTATTTATTTGACGAGGACTGACTGTATGTTTTAAGCCTAAAATATAATAAATTGTCAGTTCCAGCAAATGTACCTTTGTTCTTATAGGTATCACCTTTGTTTGTCCTCTGTATTTTTAGTATGAGTTACTGTGCCTAGATATACTTTATGTTTGTAATAGTTTTAACATAAAACTATGCCTAGTTGTCTGAAAAAATTCATAGAAAATATTCAATATATGGATTATTCTACTAATACAAGCACAGTATTTCTGGTAGGCAGTCAGACAGCTCTGAATCTTTCTTGGATGTAGCTGTAACTTTAATCACCTTTGGTAATAAGCACAAGATACTTAACTGTTTGCAAGAAAAAACTTAGAGCCATGCCAGTGCTTACACAGACAGATGAACATCTGCCCTTCAATTCTAGGTTATTTTTGTATTATGTTAAGGAAAAATAACAATGACAAAACATTCTGCACAGGGACATGAATTATTCAAAAACATTCTGTATCTGATCTGAAATACAAAATGCTGCAGTGCAGGAGCAAATTCAAAACCAGCAGAGCAGAGTGAAAGCGGTTGTGAATTCCTGTTATTTGAAACTTGGGCCAGTGATTTGCTTTTAATCAATTTGCTATCAAACAATCTTTAAAGCATGTTTATAACATTGCCAAAACTGCGAACCATGCCACCATGCTTCTAGGCCACTGAAGCGTGGTGAAGCAGGGCTCTTATGGCATCACCCCACTGATAAATTTGCAATACTGTTCTTCAAATAGGTATTATAGAGAATATATACTTGCTCCTCATTTGATAGTTACTCTTCATCTCTGTATTTTTGCACTGTATGTTTTACTTTGGAACAGCTGTTCTGTAAAAACTAGATAAATATTTACTAGACTTGACCCTCGGTATTGTAAACTGCCCTCCCTGAACGAACCGAAGCGCCATGCTGGGGTAATGGCTTTATGCCGATCTGTGGAGGCACTGGGATGGATGGAGCTCAGTACCCGACCTGAACAAAATGAAAGCATACTTCCAGCCAGTGGCAAAATTCCCATAAAGATATCCTCCACTTACAACTAATAGCTCTTATCTAGTTTCTCTAAAAAGTCTTAGTCCGTAAATAATCCCATTTAAGCTTAATGATAATACTAATGTTAACAACTAGCAATGCTAGTTTATATCATATATAACTATCCAGATGTATGCTCATTTTTGGGGAACCGAATCTGCAATTTTTAATTAGGAAAGGCTTCCTATTTCCCCAGAGTTTTTCCTAGATAAAGCCATTAGGACATGAGTTTTTATTTATAAATACGTATTTTTTAAAGAGTAGAATTTGCCCTCCACCCCCACTCCAAGTACTGCCAGGTCTTTCTCTGTGCTCATTATTTTACCAAAGTCCGGCTCCTGGAGACAAAGTGTTATATAGGCTGCATCTAATCCTCTACCCCCCAAAACCTGGAAGATGTGACTTAATCATACTTCTGATTGCACAAAAACATTGTCAAAAGTAACTCTTTAAATATAAATGAATTTCAATTCCATATATTTTGTAGATCTGATTCATAATTTCTTAAATACTTGGGGCTAGCTCTATTGTGTTGCTTTAATTTCTTTTAGATACAATCCTGTGATGCCAACAATGTTTTTAGATAAATGTAAGAATGGACTGCTTGTTCCTGACAGCATCCAGTGCATGCTTCATGCTGCCTTCTCAGCGTCAGCAGTGCACACTGTATAGAGGACTGAGGCTTGAATAACACAATTCTAAAGATGTCAAAATTGCAATTGAATTCATCATAAACTTCATGTTTCTCAATTCTTCTGTTATGAAACAGAGATTATTCCCAGTCAATCCCGAACCTGACTTCGATGAAAGTCAGGTTGCATCTCTTAGGGACAGTGACAAATCCGTGGGGAAGCTTTGTGTACTCGCACCGATGTTTGAAAAGGGCGAGGAGAGGACTGAGTGCAAAGCAAACTGGTCAAGGCTGACATATATGAAGGCACAAGGGATTTGACGAATATATAAAGAATGATAACAATGATTGGCAAAACAAGGACAAAACCCCAGGAGTTAAACCAGCTGAAATTCTTCAGCGTAGGTTGTAGCGTATTGTACTCCAGCCTACTTTTTTTGCTGTGGCTTCTGCATTCTTCCCTCCTTCAATCTATTAAAACCCAGCTGTCATAAGCATCCTATCGCTTTTGCTGCTTCACACCTTTCGTTGTTGCCCAAGTGGGAAGTGAAGGAGAGAGTGGGAGAGCAACATCAAAACAAGGATGTCAGGTAGTGAAAGATGGAGCATTCAGGAACAGCTCTTAAAGGTTTTTAATTAAAAAGGAAAATAAAAGCTTTCAGTCATTGAACTGTGCAATGTAATTACTTACAGGGTCTTAGAATCACAGCTGTTTTTTCTTTTCTGTTTTTCCTGTTATCTGCCACAGCTATTTGTAGCATTTTATTTCTGATTACATTCTTAGGAGAGCTTGTGTGTTTGGGTGGGCTCTGCCATCCTGGAGTCTTGCTGCTGATTAGGCCTTTCAACTTGTGCTGTAAATCAAATTCAGTAAGTGAGAATGAAAAAAAAAAAGACTAGATGATCAAGATGGTGAAAAGTACAGTTACTGCCGATTTGGCATTTTGCTAATCCTTGTAACCACTTACGTAGCAGTCAATCTCACTTTTAGTGTAGTTGACACCGTCACTGACACCGTCAGTGCTTTTTTGATTCTGTTGCTGATGATCAAAATGTTAGTCTATGTTTTTATTCTGACACTCTCATTTCCTAAAGCTGACGATAATAACTAAAAGTGAGAAATGTAGGGGTTTTTTTGCTCTATTGCCAGTGACTTTCAGCTTTGTCACAGAATGGGAGACGCAATTCCTGAAAATTAAGGAAAGTCACTTTTCACAGTACCCAACACCCACCATATCCTTATTTCAAACCTTCTGCCTTTCCTTCTGTTACCAAAGGAAACCAAAGACACCAAAGGAAACCAAAAGAAGAGTCATACAAAAGGTTTTATCCCTTTAAATATTAGATTTCTAAATTTTAAGAGCACAGTACCCACTGACTGGTTATAGCTGCACCTCCGTAGCAACAACACTTCGACCACACTTTGCAGTTGTATATGAACGTGCCTTATTATTTTAAGTCATGCTATTTTAATTGTCACATCTGTTAACTGCTTCATGTCTGTAAAAGCGATAAGACTGCAAGGATCTTGGAATTTAAATAGTGAAATAAGAGGTGTGACCAGTCCGTAATGGGATAAGTGGGTGGAAAGCAGAGGCTGCAGGTTACAGGAGAGGGAACCAAAAGGGAGTTCACATCGTCTATGTGCATGTGTGTGCTTTAGCTACACATAGGTGTCCTAAAAAAATTACAAAATCCAGTCCAAAAAGCAAACCAGCCAATTAACAAGTATTGCAGAAAGCTTTAGAAACAACAACAGGATTTTCTGTTATGTACCAACTATATTATCAAGCCTCTCATAAGCCTGCCTAATCATAACTTTCCTCACTCTTTTGTAACTCAGTCTTTTGTTTTGTGTCCTGTCTTGTTTTTCAGACCATAGGAATGGTCTGCAGCTTGCACTTGGTTTTACATGTGTTCGAGGATAGAATGGGCTTTGACTTGGGTGGTGACTTGGCAAAATTTTTGGAAGCATTTGCCAGTAGTAACTGTACTCATAGCTTGTTTGTTTTTCTAAAGAAAGTATGTAGTGCACTAGATGGACATTTTTAAGGACCAATTTGAGAAAACATGTAGCTAAAGGCACATAAATAAATAAGTACTGACTATATGCTTTCCTATCTGAGAATAAATGGATTATTCCACAATCCACTGAGGTACAGGTTTTTTTTTTTCTTTTTTTAAAGTCTTTCTCTCTCTGTTTAATTTCCTTGTACATGGGCTAAAGGATTATTTGTCTGAATGCGTGATTATTCCTCTCTCATTGCTGTAAATACAACAGCAGTTTGCATAAGATGTGCTGTATTTAGCAGATTCCAATGCAGTTGTTCTTCTTTACTTCACATTAGAGAAAATGCAGAATGTATTACAACTTCAAGGACACATTTTGAGAGTAAACACAGACCTCTCAGTGTGAAATGCTGAGGGCCACAATTTCTTTTATGCAGTTTTGCTCCTTAGGAGCTATAATATAAAGCAAAATTTGGATCCAAATATTGTCAGGTTCCCTCCTTAGATTCATATAGTAAAATTTTCCATCACAATTTCTAAAAGAGGAGTCCTACATATTTTTTTAACTCATGAATACATCATCTGATGTGTTTTGGTATAGATATGTTTTTGATTTTTTTTTTTTAATTTGCATTAAAGCCTTCACATTTCAAAGCAGCATTATATAGCCTGTTAAAACCAAGCAAATTACTTGACCCAATATTGTTATTATATGTTCTTTTACCAAAGGGCATTTAATGTCAAAGGTGAGGAGTGGCAAATGCAGCTAAACTAGAGAATCCACAAGATAAAAGAAAAAGAGAATAGTAGGAAGTATTTGCTAAGCTCACATTTTTTTGAAATAGAAGACTGACCATGACACAGACTACCTGCAATAGCTGTGATAAATTCCAAAAAGAAAGCATGGGAAAAGCTGCTTGTTAGAAACTTTAAGGTCAGTATTATATAAGGACATTAATTCCTTGAAGAGCATTCCAGTCTGTCAAAATTAGGAGTTTCACCACTGAAAACCTTTATTTTTTTCAGCAGGCTGTAGAGCAAAGTTAAACATTTGACCACCTCCTTACTCATGTTTTGGGACTGAAACCTGTGATTTCCATGGTGTAGTTTTTATAACTTTAGGGAGTCTTCAGCTGTGGAAGTGCAAACAACTTTGGAAGAAGTAGAAGACGGATAAGAAACCCCACCCTGAACAGGCTATCTGATTTTTGCATTAAATCTGCATGAGTAACACAGTGATGGTGAAATTAGATAAGAAAATCAAAATGAGCAAAATGAACCATGAAGCATTACCTGCACCCAACAGTAAGATTTGCTTCACCTTAGCAGCTATGTCTGAAGGCAAACAGTAACAATTAGTTTGATGGAAAAAGTAGGGAATTCAAATCTATTTAATAATAATGCTTTAAAGATGCTTAGGACAAATGTTATGTATTTTTCTAGTGCTTACACGATGATCTTCATCACTCCGTCCTTCCTCATTTTGTCACTCAAGTGCTGAGTTTTACAGACTTTGAGGGAGGGGTCGTGTTTTGTTCTTTGTTTCTACATCATCTAATACCATTACACCTTAGTCTGGATTGTAATGCTGGGGAATACAAGGACATATTTATAATTATACTTTAAATGAATAAGCAGCATTCAGTACCAGATAAAAGCAGATGCTGTTATATCCCCAGACTGTATTTATCTCAGTAGTCAAATACAGTTTGCTGGTGACCAGATGTACTGATTTGCACCTTCAATGAATATTTTTGGATGAATGCATGATGGAAATAAAGTAATCTAGCTTCTTAGTCGGATTGCATGAAAATCTATTGGGACAGGTTAATGGGAAGAATTGGCACAGAAGTAGACAAGGCTCTGTGGTAGGGGAGATTAGAGGGTAGATTTAGATTAGACATAAGGAAGAAATTCTTCACTATGAGAGTGGTGAGACACTGCAACAGGTTGCCCAGAGAAGTTGTGGATGCGCCATCCCTGGAAGTGTTCAAGGCCAGGCTGGATGGGGCTTTGAGCAACCTGGTCTAGGGGAAGGTGCCCCTGCTCATGGCAGGGGGGTTGGAACTAGATGATCTTTAAGGTCCCTTCCAACCCAACCATTCTATGATTCTATGATTCTTAATTTTGCATGTTCTTAAGTGGCTTAGTGTTTCTGGTACAACTTTGTTTTGGGCTCAGCCTCAGTAATATACATAGGTCTCTGCAATTGCTTAAAAAGCCCCATGTTATATTACTGAAACAACAGATTAAAGACTCACTGATAATAGCTTTATTCAACCTTGCTGAAAATGTTAAGTCTAGTAACAATAAAGGCTTAACTGTTCTACATGCTGGCCAACTGGCCTTTGCATATTACAGCAAACAATTGCAAGGATTTAGCATTTCAGTACATATAAAACAGAGCTACTTGGGAATGCAGGATCTGAATACATCCACACTGCGGAATGGCAGAGATACACGTTGTTGTAATCAATACTGGTAACCTCATCTTTGGAAAACTACATGTTATATACATTTCAATTTTGCTTTCACACATTCAGATGAAACTGAAGAGATTGTTTCAAATTTTCTGAAACTCCAGGGACTCTTACTCAGAATTTAGGCTTGCTCGTTTTGCACTGACCTGGCAGAGTAAGGAAGGTACGAGACTCTCTGCAGCCCATATAACCCGCCTGGGACTGGAATCAGTAATGATTTCCAGCTGCTTGCTGCAGAGCCCAGTTAGGTGCAGCCTGCATCAATGGAGCTGGAGCCAGTCGGGTTTGCTTGCCACAGCTGTATCAGCTGGTTTAATGAAAAGCATCATCTTTCCTAACAATTGTTGCCTTATGCAGCTCTTCTGTGGAGCAAAGACATTGGTAAATTTTGAAAGGATTTTTAGCAAATTGTGATGAAAATAGTGTAGAGGCTGTTTATTTGCACTTGTAGTTGTTTTGGGTCCCTGACCTGCTCATGCTTGTAAATTCTACATTTAAAAGCTGGTGTAAAATAAATCAGAGACAGGAGAAGGAGAAAAGCAATGCTTTATGTTTTGAATTTCATCTTTGTGATTTTTTTTTCTGAGTTTGAATCACTAGTTACAATTAAAACTATTCATCTTGATAATTGTTAGTATGAAAAGCAGATTTTTCTGTTGCATTTAGTTGCTTGATTGTATGGTTATTATATGTTTATATGGTACTTGTATTTTTATTTTCCAAAAGTTGCTTTATCTGATATGGACTAATTTATTTTCACTCTTAAGCTATGTTCTTTATAAAAAAATAGTTTCCACTCAGCCTCAGCTGTTCATGACTTTGGTTTAAATACTTTAAGATACTTATGACACTGTTTTAATTTTAGATGTCAGATATACCCTCCTCCTCATCTCTGCTTTAAAACTTTTTTTATCTCTCCAGTCATTTTCTCCAACCTTCTTCCCTCACACCACAAGCATATGAACATCCGTGTTCAGGTCACTTCTATTAAACTCTTACTTTTCCTACAGGACTTCTTTTTCCCTCTCGTTCGTGCTAATACCTTTCCTTTATTTGCTTTTATTCATCATGATTTATCTAACATACAGTTTAGAAATACTTCAACTGAGAATAATAAAACTTCATCACATTAGGAAATTCTCTCTTCATCTTAGCAGAATATAACTGCACATCATTTCAACTACAATCAAGACCTGCAGGACTCTTTTCATTTGTGCTTAGACTCTTCGTGGGAAGTTTAAAATCAATCCTTGGAGATCCACCAGCCAAAATTTTGCCTTTTCTACTGTGGTATTACTGATGGCAGCAATGGGTTATCGCGCTCAGTATGAAACAATGACAGAAAGGGCTTATCACAGGTGGCAGATAATGGCACGTAATGATGAAGCTTTTTGAAAGATCACCATAGCCTTTAATACAGGAAAAACAGTGCATTTCTGTAATCTTCCTCTTGGAAATTGCTGAGCTATAGTCTATGTATCTTGTTCTGGCATTCATTTACAAAATCTCCTGACTTCATAATTTCTTGGCATCGCTTACAGACTAAGGCCCTGTGGCTTTGGCCATCTATTATTTCCACGGCCAGCAAGTAGTTTGCATGGTTGCCTTTACAATAATTTTTGAACATGTGGTAACAATCTCTTTTTGGAATATGTGGCTCTTTTTTCTCCAAGTTATACAAATTCTCTGCTGCATATGTAGGGAACTAGTTTAGGGTCTTTGGAGTTTTTTATTTGGTTTGATTTCTGTATTTTTGCTTTGAGAAAACCCAGAGGGCTCCTGTTACTAGCTTGTGTTGCATTTCTGGTTAAAAGCTTTCCATTATGTGAGAGAAAAAAGTATTGCAGATGCTCAGGCTAGATTCATCTAATCTCCTAGGAAAAATCACTCCATAGCTGTATCCCGAAGAGAAAGAATGCTTTGCTGAGGCGGGGATCACATGCTCTGTACTGCCAGTGTCCTAATCCAAGGCAAACTGAAATGTTTCATAGCACCCATGAAAGACATCACAGTGCTTGGGGCGATGGGGCATCCAGCCAATACCTCTAGAATCACTTTTTCTACGGCACTTTTTCTCTTTGTGTTAGAATAACATAATTTCCACTTTTAGAGGGATATGGCAATATTTTCAGAGATGTCCTTGTTGGTCACTTTATTATTGAAAAATGAGCTGCAGACAAACAGTAAGTCCACCAACAGCATTCCCTTAAACGCCTATTCGTGGTGTTTGGGACACATCCTGAACAGCTCAGCTGCCTTGTCACATCAAATGATTGGAAGGCATTTTGACATCATTTAGCCTCTGACCTTAAATTTCACTCTCAATAAGCAGAAACCAAAACAGACCCCACAAAACACTGAGAAAATAGAAACTGCGACTGGGTCATTCCAAAATGAATCCCTATCACTACAGATGAGACATTTCCCCGCTTTCACACAATAGATGCTTTTATTTATTGCTATCAAGACTGGAGCCAAACCGAACAATCTCTCTTTGTACACAGATACTTCTTTTAATTTGTTAGTGGGCTGATCCTTTTAAAATTGCTAATTAGCTGAGCTGTTATTAATGTGACTCAAATAACTAGAAAATCTCATAGTCTTATGATCGCAGGGCTTTTCAACTGACTGGTCCACAAGTACCGCTTATTCACCTCGTAAGTAAAAAGGTGAAAAAAATAAAGTAACACATACAATTCAAATTGACAATAAAAGGAGTGTTCTCAATATTGGATTTTAACACTTCCCATACTTGCTGATTAAAGGCTCCATTAGTTTCTTTAGCAAAAAAATACACTCATTGCAAAATTAATAAATAATTTTTAACCAGAAGAGACTTTTTTCATTTCCAAGTTTCTCACGACATACTGAAGCATCTTACTTGCAATGGAGGTCCTGCTACAGAACGAACATCCTTGTCTGTGCTTTGTGGAGCCTATTACACAGGTAAGTCCTTCAGTTCCCTGGTGTTGGTTGGCATACCTTTGTATTGTCTGTAGTAATTTACAAATAAATAGTAACATACTTTGCTCCAACTACTACTCCTCTGTATGTTAAATCTCTATTTTCTTTTTGGAGGCTTAAGCTAAAAAACTACGAACATTCTTTTGCCTTTTCCTTCATTCTCTCTCCTCCGAAGAAACAAACCAAACCATTGACTCTACTTTGGCTGCTAACTGGGCAGCTGGGGAGTGGGGAGTTGTGAGAAGTCTTTCTTTCCCGTAAATCAATTTGTTGTTTCATACAAGTCAACTGAGTTCAGCTTGAATTACCAAATCTGCAGTTGGTAGTAACTGGTGTTTAGCAAACACTTTTTCCCTCGAATCCAGACCTTCTTTTGGTAGAAACAGTTGGAATCTGGTTGTTTTCTAGAAGTGCCATCTGCTGAGAAGAGCTATCAAATTGGAACAGAGGGCAACGGGAAAAATATGACATGCAAGTGCTGCTTAGTGGTAAATTATAGCTTCATAACAAAGCTAACTACCGCTAGGATATAACTTAATCTGTTTAATTCAATCAGATGACATGTGTGTACATGATATAAAGTATGTGCTTAAGGTGATAAAAGTCACTGTGGCTAGACAGGTCAAGTGAACAATATTGCCAAAACTTCATTTATTTGCGTAAAACTGAGGGATGTTATAAAAACTGTGTCCATATCAGACTTGCTGGTCTAAGCAACTACATTTTTGTAAGGATTCTCAGTCTTATCATCAGCCTTATCGGCCTCCGAGTCTTACTTTTTATTATGCTTGCAAAAGATGTCCTTATTGAAGTTACTACAACCTTACTTTACTGATTCTCAGTTTTAAGGCTTTGCCAAATACCTGGGAAAAAAAGCATGCGACGTAACACATCTCCTGTCACTGTAGAAAAATGAAATGGTATATCGAGACAGACAGGTGGAAAGTGGTGTGTGTTTTCTCTGCTCGTAGTCCATAGTGGCCAGATTTTAATTCTGCTCTGGTCTGAAAGCAGAACAGCTGTATAAATGAAATGCTGTGTCTAAGCACTGCTCTCCAGAAGACGTTATTAGCAGAAGCAGAACACTCCTTTAACGAAAAAGTTACACACAGCCAGGTAGGAAGGAGAGAACCATGAACCATCTGTACCCATCAACAGAGCCTAATCATACGTTATATTTTAAATAAAAAATATGGGAGGATGCATTGTTGCAGTCTGCTCATGGTCAGAAACAGGTACCTGCGCAAATGTCAATACCTAAATCTGGTGTTGGTACAAATGTTTTCAGATTTTAGTCCACAAGTCTTATTTATGTAAGACTCCTGTTCATACCAACAGATTCATCAAAATGAGGGTAGCAAGAGGTGTAACTTAGAAGTCTGTTCTGCAAGTATTACTAATAATTCATTTTAGAACAGAAAATGATGAATTTTGAGGTCGGGGCCATATTCCACTGCAGGCCACTTTTTTACTGTATTTGCAGTAGTTTCCACTGCAAATCTCAGAATTGGTTTAATGTTCCTTTCATCAGGTGCCACGTTGTGACATGACCGTTTCAACAGACCCTACCTGCAAAAAGGCAAAAACCTTCATCTGTTTTTTGGTAAAACCCAGAGGGAATTCATTATTGTGGCTCGGTTACCTGAGAGAGAGCAGCACAGCTGTCTTATTACAGACATGTATTTCCGTGAGCAAGGAGAAATTCTCTTGTACATTAATGCTTTAATGTGTGTCAATCAAGAAAGAGCTCGTATATAAACAGATTTTAGCTAATAAAGGAGAACTAGATTTTGTCATGTTGTTTCACCTGAACCAATTAGATTGTATGTCACAGTTTAAAGATATAAACGATCATAAAAAGAAATGTTACACAGTAAAAAGTTTATTATATTGGAAGAACTATTAAGATTTTAATTTTATTTCTATAAATATTCAATTACAAGACTGGTCAACTTGTGGATATTCAGCGTTAAGAACATAACTTTGAAATACTAAAAAGTGAAAATATTGATATTTTGTTTGCTTCTTTTTCTTTTTTGAGAGCACCTATAGTGAAATCTTTGTTAAAAATTGACTGAATTTGAATATAAAATTTACCAAAATAGTTTTGTTTTAAATTGACATCATACATTTGCAATCAGACTTTCCATTACTGTGATAAGCCAATACAATTCCTGAATTCCGGAAGTCATTCTGAATACAAGATTTTGGAATTTTAATACAGGATTTTTTAAGCTTGGTTGCTAAGTGGACATACTGCAGATTACAAATGAACTCAGTTGACACTTCGTTCTTGAGAAGGAAAGCTGCTACCCGAGTAATTCATTAATATGATTACATGAACAGAGAATAAAAAACATAAGCAGAAAATCCGACAGGAATTCTTATTAAAAAAAACCAACCTTTTGCGTTTTCCAGAGGCCATATCTTCTCCCCACAGACTGGCCAATGAATTGGCTGAATGTAACTATTTTTTTTTCAAGCCTCCAGAAAATGGCTCTGGCTGTTCTGCATTTTTAAAGGTGATGCAATAAAATCATTACTTCTACCTGTCTGATTTGACGCTGGATTCCTTAGGCCAGCAGAAGTCCTTCTGAAGCCTGGGGTAGTCTTGTCCAGCACAGGCTACCTGGGGACACCAATAAGGGCTACCTAGGGACACCTTCTAAACTGAAACCAAGTCCACAGAGGTTTAAAGCAGGAGTTTGCCTTTAGCAAAGCTTTTTGATGCATTTCCATGGCAATATAGATTTTTTTCATGCTTTAACTTTCTAGAGTTTGGGGAAGCATAAAATGTTTCAAGAGATGAGATTTCTTGAGTTTCTTTGGAAGTTTCAGGAATGTACAGCACAAAGGTTTTTCAATATTAAAAAGGGAAGAGATTTAGGAGGGAGTTTGCAGAGGCACTTAAAGGATTTTTCTTTTGCTCCGGGCCCTTTATTTGCTTAGACATGTCTGAGAACACCACATGTAGACTATGTTTTTTTATGTGCTTTGTTGCGGCATCGTGTAGTTTTGAGAGGGTAAATGACCTATGGATATGTACATTCCCCTAGTACACCATTCCAAAACAGTCTTACTGAAGCAATTTAAAAATTACAGAAATCTGAAATTCACATAAGATATATGAGTAGAGAAATAGGCTACAAAGCAAGAAATAGCAGTGTTATTTTAGGAAATTAGATGTTTTTCTGTAACATGCTAGTATCTTTATCAATTGTTGAACCTCTTGAGAAAAAGCTGAGCAGTTTGTATTAACCCACTGGTGTTATTAGCTCAGTACTCTGTGGGGATGTGTGGGATTTACTACCAAGCACAGAAAGAATGACTGAACACGCAGTAGGGTTTCAGCAGGCCCTCTCTTGATGATTATCCATGCCCTGAGGGATTAAAACTCAGGCTCAGTAGTCATACAGGCTTCAAAAGGCGAGACCGTGATTAAAGTTCATCATTTTATATTAACAACAATACTTTAAGAATTTCAAATCCTCAAAGTTTGTATTTTGGGGAACTCAGTGTATGGTTTTAGAGTGAGGTAGACATTGCAGTTGCTTGTAGGTGGTGTGAAAATTGGAGAGATGAAAGAAAAGGAATTAGACTTATGACATCAAGGCTGAGGTATTCTGTATGTTTTTAGTGTGGTTTTTTTTTTTACAGGAGAACTGTAAACTTTAAAAAAGTAATTGGGATGCTAAAGAGTGAGCAAGCATAGGTGTGGTAGAGTGTATAAAGACTTTGAAATATAAATGAGAAACGAAAATGATCTCCTGGCAGTTCGAAGCAATATTTGAGAAGGAATAAGATCAAAGGCAAGGGTTACTGTACCTGAAACAGAGAAAAGAAACCCCTACAGGGCAGTTGAGGGGAATTATTTTGCGGAGGAAAACTAATGCAGAAAATGTTGTGATCATACTGTGTTCTCAGTGATCAGTGCGGTGCCTTTTTCAGGACATGCTCCCTCCCTGCTGCTCAGACGGTGTTGGGGAGCTGAGGACTGATGTCTCAAATACCCTGAGGAAGAGTGCAAAATACTCTTTCAAATACAATAGGTAATGCACATCTCAAAGCTTTTGTTTTGAGCTCTGTGCCTTTATGCATTGGAGCACTGAAACAGGCATTCTTGATCCTTTCGACTAATCCCTCTTTTTATAACGCTGTGAGATTGCTTCTCTCTTCCCTGTCGAGTACAGCTGCACCGGGGTGGAAGATGATGCTCGGTATAGATACATGCTTATGTTGGAATTCAGATGTCTGGTTGTTATGACTGTCCTTTCAAGAAGGCTGAAGAATGAATGTATGAATAAAACTCTGATGGATCCAAGCTGGATGTTTGAAAATAAGATCACCCCACGCGTCTCTTTAAATAGGTATCTTATTCAAGGAAATAGATACTGGGGGAACAGGTCTCTGTTACTCCTTAAAAGCAATACAGTAGTCAATGAAAGAAGCTCGATGTAATAGTGTTTGCTTTGCCTTTAGCAGATCAGGCATTTAAGAAAGTAAACTAATCTGGAATGTGAAACAGTTACCAGGTCCAGAAGCAACTGAGGTTGAGATTAAATTTTAAGATTTTATAACAGAAATTATGTGAAAACCATGGTTAAAAATCAGCTTTCTTAAATTTCTGTTTCTGATGCATAATTAGTAAAGCTTATTTCTATTTCTTTTTGCTGTATGTTCTTGGGTGGAGGTTACAATGCTGCCACAGGAATCATCTTCCTCTCTTGCTGATCAAGCCATGTGTCATTCCCCTCCATCTCCTTCACCAGGTCCTTCTGATCTACATCATGTTTTTAAGAGTCACCAGTTTTTTGTCTTTATGGACATCTAGTCAAAATATTTGCATGTCTTTTATTTCCTCCCTTTTCCTTTCCCCCAGTGTGTACTTCTTGAAACACTCCTGACAGGCTGCCTCTCTTGGCAGCCTTATTTTGCTTTTGTCCTTTTTCACTCTATGCTTGTATTCTCCCCTGTGTTTGTTTGGTGACTGATCTCCTCCTCTTGTTACAGCTGAGTTTTCTCTTCTGTTTCTCCTCAAAAAGACACTCCTGACAGGTGTCAGCCTTTAAAAGAAGTAAAACGAAACCTGGAAGCAAAAGTATTCCACCTTATATCCTCTGTGTTTGTTTAAGCATAGTATTCAGTTTAATTCAACATTGTAATGAGTTTCCTACAAATAATTCCAATTCAGTTCATGAGTTTATTTGACATTTAATGTCATTGGTTGAACACATCTCTCTGTTCTCACCTTACTCTGGTTCTGAATTTAATTTTTTAATTCAGGTGTTTGTATATGTCTTTTGAAACCACAAGTTCCCCCACCCCTGCCCCTTCACTGCCCACACGCACTTTCTGTCTGAATTAGGGCTCTGCTGGTTGGAGTACTGTTTGGAGTGCTCTCTCCTTCTCCCTCTGAGCCATCAGTCTAAAAAAACCAGCGCGTGTTTTTTTTTTAGCTTTATGCATCACTTATGGAAAGACAAAAAATATCTACTGATTGACTGTGTCACATGAAGAATAATGGCAGTGGTGCTGTTGTTATGACAGTCTAAAGACATAATGAAGACAGATTTTGTTGGTGGAAGCAATATCTTTTATTAGACCAGCTTGTATCACTGGCAAAATTAGACAAGTTTTTGGGCATGTGAGTCCTTCTTCAGGTCTGAAATAGAAGCAGCAGACTTCAAAGCTAAGTACAAGTTGAGAGCATTGTCTTATAGTTATTACATTAGTTGTGTCTCAGGCCATCTCAAAGAGAAAGTAGCTGGTGTTTTTGAAGGAAAGAGGATGTTGGAGGAAGGAACAGAGGAAGGAAGAGGAGCCTGAAGAAGAGAGACATCAGGGTGGTGGTGGTAGATTTTAATCTCCCAAAAGCACTGTCTGTGAGTTCATGGTTTTTAGTGTATAGCAGGTTTGTGAAAGCACCCAAGTTTTTCTTTGGAAAATGTTGTAGGATTCCTTGGGGCTCAGCACTAAGACATTCAAAATGCAGTGATTATTTTCTAAGAAATGCTCCCTCCCTGATAACTGGCGCTTCTGTCCTTTACAGCTTGCTTTGCTCGTTCCTTCTGGTGCACAGTAGTTCCTTAGTTTCACCTGCATAGTTACCCTGAGAGCACTTGATGCACTTGATGAAATGTGTTATGTCCCCAGAAGTACAGGCATAGGAGTTGATTGTTCGGTGTTAAGGGGTATTTATTGTGCTGCTAGTGGAAAGAGGTTGGTTATATTTTGTACTTGGGAAGAGCCTAAATGTATTTAGTTTGCTTTGGCCACAGCTTGCTTCTCATAACGGGTTTAGTGAGGTTGGGGCCTGTGTAATTAGAAGGGTGGTTCTGGAGAGCACTATTTCAAAACAGGATTGTCTTTTAATAAATCTTTCAATGATTGCGTGTGTGTAGGTTCCAGTATGTGAAATTGCAAGTGGGAAGGATGTGTAAGAGCTTGATGATACTCTGCTACCACTACACTATTTCAACATTGTGCGAACCCGACAGTTTGTCTTGCTTTTTTACTTGTGACAGCCAGTCTGATAAAATATATTATTAATACATACAAACAAAAAGAATATGCCCTTGCCTTTTAAAAATCAGGTCCTAACAGCAAGAAAAGAGGATAAATGATGCTAACATTAGCTTTTGTATGGTCTGCATCACCACGTGTCGAGTATGTTGATTGCACTATAGTTAAAACGACATTTATGCAACCGGTTGAATCACTCTGTGGGGGAGGATTTGCTAATAGTGTTGCATTTAACCTACTCCCTAAATCTTTTTGTTTAGTTAGGAGCCCAACATGATGATCAGTGTATGATCATCACCAACATTCATTAAACTCATCTACATCTTGACCTTTTTCACTTCTGTTACTTATGGTCATTCTTGGTGCCTACTGGCAATGCTGAAATACAGTCTCTATACTGTTTAAGTTAACAGCCCACACTGTCCTGCTCACTGTAGGGAATCCAGTCTGTGTCTAAATAAACAGACAACTGTATATAGTACTTTGGCCTTTTCCAAGAAATGCCTCGTCTATTTGGGTAATGATTTATAATCCAATTCTCTTTGGTTTGTCATAAAGCTGTCCCATGATGTTGTCTTCTCTTTCTGCCAAAAGTTCTTCTCGAATCCTTGTTCCTTGAATCTCCAGATGTATATTCTGCTCTTGCATGACCAAGTCCTCCACAAGAGGGAAGTCTTTAGAATTTCATCGAGTACATGGTACAGATGGGTAGTTTGCCTTTGTGATGCTTGTAACATCAGCATTAAACTGAGTAATATTAACAATATTATTTAGTGTTAAACCTTGGAATATTTATTGAAGTGGTGCTACAAGCATTTGTAATTCTTCAGTGTTTGGGGATGACAGCGCTTTGTAGGAGAACTTAGTGGAACACAAGAGAAAAGAGCTAGTAGTTATTATTTCGCATATGGCAGTGAAACTGGCCTCGCTATGTGACATCTGAGAGAAGGATCTCGGCAGCTTCTGGTTCCTGACCCCAGGAACTTCCAGTCTGGGCCTAAGTTTGGGCTGCACTTTTTCTGAGGGTTGGTTGGTTAAGAACTGAGAGTGGTAGGGAGGGATGAAATCTGAGCAGACCATGGATTTTGGGAAGATGACGAAATAACTTCTTCACAGGAAAATATAATAATATTAAAAATGTAGTATAGGGAGCTGCAGCAGTTCTTAACCCTTAGTGCTTCCTGACCTTGAAGTTGTGTCACCCTCTACTTCTCACCAGAAGTCAGCCACATCCAAATCAATTCATACTGTGGAACTTTCTTATCTCCAGCTGGGACAATATGTTCCCCAAAATGTCTTTCCTTTTTTTTCCATCCTGCAACAACACGAGAAACATGGAAAAGCCTTAGGATTTTAATAATGGTATTGTAATGTGATGGAGTTCTCAGCATTTAGGGAATACTTGTTTAAGAATACAAGCTCTTGTGACTTGTACTTTATCGTCTGATTTCAAAATACTGACTCCTCTGAGCAGAAGTGTTTTGTTTTAAAATTATGTCTTCTTTCACGACAAAACTTCCCATACTATTTTCTATATTTTCCATCTGGCTCTACCAGAGTCTTTCCATTCTTTCCAAGTGGAGACATACGTTGTGGAAAACCATTTGTAAAGCTAATGATGTATACTTAATACAGCATATAACGTGAGATTAATTCTTAGTGCTCTTTGGAAGACAAAGTCTCTGGAAACAAGCAGTCCCCGAGCTTATAGCTGCAGAGGCTCTCCCAGGGTGACGCCCTCGAGGGTCCTCTCCTTCCCCTCAGGCAGGCCACCAAGCTCAGGGCCTGGGCTCCTGCTGTGGGGGACAGCTCAGACACCATCCAGCTCCCAGCCTCGACAGATATCCCAGATCACGTGGAATTTCCCATATTACAGAGTTACATCCCGTGCAGCACACACTCCTGAACACAGCTGCCCAGCACGCTCAGGAGGATGGGGGCACCACGATTTCGCTGTGCGGGACACGTGGCTGCCCCATGTGGTTTGTCCATCTCGGGCTGCACCAGCCCTCAGTCACCACTGTGCCCAAAAGCTTTGAGATGGCCCTTCCCAGGGCAACGCGGGGCTGTTTCTGCTGAGGGTGTGGCTGAGAGTGGAGGAATGGCTTCCCTTGCAAACTGTGGCATGCAGTAGTCGCTGGCCCCAGAGGACGGCTGCACTGGTAAGGCTTTATCTCGCACTGATACAATGAAATGGCTGCTACGGTTACATCGGCCTGGGACTCAGCCTCTTTGACATCCCTGGGTCGATTGATGCAGCAGTACTGATGTTTTTTATCTGGGGTTTACGCGTAGAAAATACTCAGTGGGGAAAATAAAACAGAATATAGGCATTTTTAATACTACCATACAGCTTTTAAAATTTAATGTTGTCACTTAGGACTGTTGAAATATTACATAGAGAAATACAAATATTTGACTGAGGAAACACTTCATCTTGTTCTTTTGCAAGTAATTAAATAATTTTTCTAATACATCATTTAGCTCAGTGACAAAGTACATATTCTATTCACTTAGGGTTTTTTCCCATCCCCTCTCTGACTGATATTTCTCTTTGGGCTCTGAAATCATGATTCAGGATATGTCTGGTTGATTATATCCTACCTGAGATACAAAAAAAAAAAAGGTTTAATGCCAGATGACCCATATAGGGTTATAAAGTATTCAGATTTGTAATCTAGAAAAGAGCTTTTTTCCCATGTTTAGAAAACAATAGAAAACGTAGTTTTGTTGTTAGCTGAGACTACTATACAAGTCTTCTCTGGTAAAGCAACAGCTAAAAAGCTATTTACTATAAAAGTGCAATTTACACTAGCACTTTCCCTTTATTAAAAGGGGAATTGATAATAATTCTTAATTAGAAAATGGAGTGTTAGTCAGCCGTGTTTAAAGAGATGTCATGCATTATAGTCATATAGTAAATAAAAAAGAAGGAAAGATTTCTTCACTATTTTGTTTTTCGTGTTTGCAGCTGTGGACTACAGATATGCAAATATGGGTCGAACAAACTGCAAAACATCCTTGGTGACAAGATAACAAGGTAAGGTTTTCACTACTGAAACAAATTTATCAAATATTCTTAGACCCAGTTTAAACTTTGTTCAGAAAAGAATGGGGAGGAGGTAGATGGCATAAAATCTAATGTACCATTTCTGTTTTAAGTAGGCACATTCAGCTTATTTAACAAAGATTCATCTATTTCAATCAGCATGAATCTTAGCAGTCATATTTAGTATACGTGGCTCAGAAAAATCTCTTTAAGGGCGGAAATCCTGAAGTGCGCTGCAGAAACACAATACTGTGCACCGATTACCTAAAGAACACAAGTGTGTTCAGACCTTTAAAGACATAGTAAGCCAAGGAAAACTTATTTGATCAGCATGCTTTAGGGGAAGCTGGTGAATCAGTACTTGACTTCTAACAGTATTCATACACGGTCCTGTACACCTCCATGTGCAAGTCCTCCACTCTCCTTTTTTAATCAAGCAAGTCTGTATTGCCTGCATACAACAGTATTACTGCTAGGTACCTCAGTCACGGATTTTTAGAGAGCTTTTATCACTTGTGTGTATACAGCTTAATATCTATTGCAACACAAAGTCTTCTGGGTACTTACCCAGTCACCCTGATTATGCTCACAAACTGCTCAGGCTAATGTCAATGCCTGAATAAATAAAACTAATCCCTTTTTTTCTGGCACCTTATTTTTCAAATACTAGGAAATTTGCTTCTGTGTGTCTAACAAGTGGGAAGTTCTTGCCTTCACATTTACAACCTGGTAAAGAAAGTCAAGCAGATCAAGTCTCTTGTCAAGGACGCACCAGAAGAGGGTGAGGTAGCTGGGAAGAGCTATTTTCTGCTGCTGAGTCCCTGCGCTTTAACCCCAGGATCAGACAAATGAACGCAGGCAGAAGCCTGACCTGAAAATAGCGGATTTTCAGTTAAGATCACTAATGAGGATTTTAATTAGTTGAGTAAGCCAGTGTCAATACAATCAGTAAACCAAGCTCCATGACCTGGCAACCTACTTCTTTCTGAAGGAAGCTGTATTGTAGACATGTAGATATCAGGCCTCTCTCAGCCATTTTTAACCATTTATTGGAGCCATTTTTTACCATTTATGGGCACAAATCTGGCTTCATTAATTTGTATTTTAATTCATTTTAAATAACATGGCTCTTCTTCGGATGTAGATCCGTTCTGAATGCTCTCACCTGGACTGGGGCGGCCACCCGTTTCCAACAAGGGCTGGTACGGCCGTGTGGCTCGCTCGTGGGGACCTGCTAGCCCAGTGTCTCCTTCTCCCCTGGCAGCTGGGCTTTCCCCACCCGGCCCTTTCCAGGCTGCCATCACTTGCCTTTCATTTGGTCCCAGCAGTGGCCCTCCCTGGGTTACTAAGGGAACTTTCTGCTCTGTGCTGGTGGTGGTGGGAAAGCCCCCTCCCCAGCGTCGCTGAAGTTTTTCTGTTCTTGGGACCTGGCTGCCCCTTAGGTAACAACAACAAAAATAAACTTTGCAGCAGACCTCATGCCCCACTCTGATTTTTATTATTTTAGCATGTTACCCATTGTGAAAGGCTTGACAGTGGCTATACTATGACAGCTTTATATTAATCTAGACAATCTAGACATATTCTGTGATGCAACAGGGTCTCTATCCTTTCAAAGTAGCGTAATCACCAGTGGAAACGGTTTGCTCCACTGGGGTGATTTGTTATTTCTGTGGTGTGAAGTCATGGTTACAATAACAGTCAGGGATGCTTTCTAGCTGAAAGCTTGTGAATATGCAATAAAATAGGGAACTTTTGAACTTGCAAATAGCTTAGGATGACTGAGTGCATTATAAACAATAGCCTTGCAACAATCACCAGCAATCACAAGTGCAATACGTTGTGCAAACACTGAACAGGACACTTCCATATCCCACAGAGCTTATAAACAAGGCTGGGTGAAAGGGAGGAAGGAGGCTGAAATACGGCAGGAGAGAGAATAGCGTGATAGCTTGCAACCATTAGGGCAGCAGCAAGGAGAAATTAGCAAACCAGGAAGAGAATGGAAGGAAAAACAGGTAAAGAAGTTCCCTTGCAAGCTCCCTAGGAAGGGAGAAGAATAGCTGGAGAGCAAAGAAATGTGGAAGGGAGAAAATAGTACTGCTTTGCTGGACTCTGCTGGATGAGTTGCAGAATGTGCCTGTTATGACTGCACTGAGAAAGCTATACTAGCCTGGGAATACACTACATAAAATGGCCATAGGGCAGAGCTAGTGCTGGTACCAAGAACTATTTCACCAGTAGGATTAACTGCCTTTCTCAATAGCAATATGCAGGAAAAGCCCCACATGAATCAAGCCGGTGCAGAACTAAGTAAGAGTCCTGCTGCTGGAAACGATGTGTTGGTGAGGGCTGTAGGAGGCCTTTGCAACTCTCCGTTCCATTGCACTTCATAAGAGTGAATACAGACAGAAATATAAAATACAGACATGCTCTCAGGAATGAGAATGCAGAGCAAAATTGTCAGGCTAGGTCTGATGAAGAAAAAAGTTTGGAGTTAAATCAGAGCAAAACGTCTACTGACTATTGGCTTAGGTCAATAAAGGACTATAGGTACAGACACTAAGTCAATAACCATTTAAAACCTTTAAGCTGGTTTCTAGGTGCTATTGGGAATGAAATGTTAAATGCACAAGAGGTACTACAAGCAGTCAAAGACAAAAATAAAAAATGTTGTAAATTACTTCCTCATGTCTTGGTTATACAGACTATTAAGTGGCAATAGACCAGTGTCAATTTGTATTAACTTCTGCCATTTATAGCAGATGAAAATGTGGTTCTATTTTTATCCAGCATCAGTGATCTGCTGGTAATTAAAAAATATCACAGCTTAAAATAATTTTCTAATTCAGTAACTTTTCTTCTATCCTTTTACCTGAGTTCAGAGTGAATGAAGAAAAAAGAAAAAATATCTTAAATGCACACCAATTAAAACTTTAACCAAGTTCTGTGAAGATTACTAGATTTATTTTTCATGTCTGAAACTTTTTACAGAAGCATGAGTTTTCTGAAAATGAAGTGGCAGTTTTTAATGGTGTTTGTCAACCAGCCTTGCAGGGGCAAGAAGCTTGCATACATTTCCAGGATTTATGTACTTTCCCAAACACAACCCACAGGCTTTTGGAGCCTATTTTGACTGTTCTAGAGCCTTCTTTCACTTCTCTGCTCATCCTTTCCTTCCTAGACCAAACTGAGATCAATTTGTTTTGAATTTTATCTGCATTGCAGGCATTTCTGTGCAATCATTAGCTCAGATCTCAAATGGCTGTCTTCATTATATGGAATGCCGCAAGGAAGTTAAGTTGCTGCAAGGAGTCCTGTGCCATCCATCGCTCATCTTTTCAGTGGAGAGAACTAGATTTACTAATGCAATGGTGAGGCAGAGCTGCCTTTTGAAAATATCTTTGGTCAAATTTTCAACTAGAATAACTCATTTTGACCCCACAAAGATTGGTTTGATTTTTGGTCCATTTCTAATATGCTCAGAAGTATTGGTTTTATTTCAAACTGTGGTCTAATTCTTACCACACTTACCCAGATATTACTCAGCAGATTCTCTTTTTAAAAGTTAAAGACTTTTTATGAAAGCAATATGCATTTGGAAGGCAAACGTAGTTCTTTTCGGACAGTGAATCCTGTTTATTCCTAAAATGGAACTGTTTTAGCTTCCTTGAGTGTAAAGCTATAATGAAAACTAAAAGGGAGGAAGCAGGTACCAATTATAATAATCAGTCTGCATGGGCACCAAACCTGCAATTATAATTTGCAGGTTAAGTGATCACACCACAGAAAATCTGGGAACATAATAAAGAATTTGTTCAAACTTAATTAGGACAAGTCATTAAAGCAAATTTTGAGGGGGAGGGGGGGAAAAAGGAGGCAATGAAAAGAATTTGCTGTCCTTAATACTGTTGTATAAAGTAAAATCACTCTCAAGTTAATCTAATTATGGCAGTGAAATGGTAAAAAAAGGAAGAGTAGGGAAAAAAAAACAAGGGAAAGAAATTGAAAAGAAGAAGTAAGCTGTTGGTATATGAAGGGAGAATGGAAAAAAACAGGTATATGGCTTTCTTAAATCTTTGTGTGTTTTCTGCTAGCGTGGCTGTTGCAGAAAGGTTGATGTTGTCCTTACACACCCATTGCTGATTTCTTCCCTGGTTCCACATCAGCTCACTTACTGTTGTCTCTCTGCACTCCTGTGACAACGTTTGGAAGGACTTCGATGAGGAGGTGAAGGGCAGTGCTGAGAAGGTATGGCCAGAAGTGGCCCATCAGCCAGACCTGGAAACTGCAGGGTGCTGCACGCTGATTGCTCCTTTCTGACTTTCACAATGAAGGTAATTGTTAAAAATCTGTTAATTGTATTTCTCACTTTAAACTCTTCCATGTTTTTGGTTAAACCCTAACTTGAATCTTTTGATTCTGTAGTACTCTTTCCTTTTAAAACCAAAAAGCAACTAATAAAAGAAACCTACCCAAACAAATACCCTTTCCATGCCTCATTATTGCAGAGGAAGGTTTGAAATGTGACTAAAGTATAAACAGAGAAACTAAAAGGGCTGACAGAAAAGAATTCAACACCGCTATTTTAGATCCCATGGGGTTTTTTTTATGTTTATTAATTTGAGAGCCTGATTTCTGGCTTTTGAAGAGTAAGTTAAGACGATACCGGTAGCAAACTACTGCTGTCCTCCCTTGTCCCCCACGGGCACTGCCCAGCCCCGCTGACTCTCTCAGAGCTGAACAGCGCAAGCACACAGCTCACACCACTTAAGGACACCACTTCAGCCTCCAGTCTATCAATGCAGGAGTTACTTAATTAGGATTATTTATATCCCAGTAGATGTCAGAGTGTGGATATTCCTGTTCTGGCTGTAGGATGCTGAGTGTCTGTCCCATTTGCGCAGAAGGCTGCTTGTGTCCACCTTCATATCCTCAGCATGGCGGCTGCCTGGTCTACCTGGCTATCATCTTCAGCTGTGCTCAAGCCGTTGTCATTTATCCTCAGATGTTCATGGCACCACAGGACTGCTCTGGTGCCTGTGATCAGCCAGAGCACAGCATTTCTCCGACAGTGCTTTATAGTGCGCTTAGGGGTGAGCAATGTATATCCTGGCCCTACTTCACATAGAGAAATCATTCCCAGCTGATTATTTGCTGGTGACCATGTCTGTGTTACAGCCTTTTTCATTCTGCTAAAGCAATGTAATAGAGCCATAGGGCAACTGAAACCCAGCGCTGCTTGAGCCCAGGGTGTTGGAGGCATGAAGGTGACTCACTGTCACAAACTTTTGCCCTAGGTCCTGTTTCTAGGGGCCTGATCTTGCAAAAGCACCCTGCTCTGAACCATTAGCAGAAATGGATTGCCTGCACTGAATTCAGGAGGCTGCATTACCCCACCTTAGCCTGTGCTGATACATCTTCCCAATCACACGCTGACAAGCCCCATCCTCTCTCTGCCCTGGAGTTTAAATAACACAACAGCAGATTGTTTTAGAAATGCCACAGATTTCAACAGGACGTAAAACCTACGGCGCGGGAGGTACCAGGCGGCAATGCTGGCATCTTCTCAGAACTCTGAGAAATCGTAGGACTGCAATGATTGCAGTTGGAGTAAGCTGATGATGTTTAGCTCCCTCCGCCCATCACTTTCCCCTTCTGAGAAACGGGGGAGGAGTATAATTAGGGAAACTTTGTTAATGTCTAGTGAAAGCAGGGCGAGGGGTCAGAGGGAGGCAGCCCACCCGGGCGTGG
>NW_009211647.1:26097-28299 GCF_000690835.1 Fulmarus glacialis | reverse complement strand
GGCTGCGAGCCTGGAGCGGAGCCAGAGCCTGGCGCATTCGTCGGACAAGGTTTTCTCTCGCCTGCTGGGGTTTGGACGAAGACCTACAACCAGCAAGACAGGGCCACCTCTCGTTCATCCAACACATGTGGGATTTTGTGATGGAAAAGCTTCAAAAAGCTGGAAGAGACCAGCTGTGACGAGCATCACAGCCCCGCTGCCGGGGGACGCTTTCCCAGCCAAAGGGGCCTGTTCTCGTGCAGGCAGGAGCTGCCTCTCCTGCCCTCACCTACCTGAGCAGGGCTCCCGCTGCCTCAGCATCAACGATCAGGTTTCTGCAGAGCTTTTCGCCTTCTGCGTAGCTCTGCGACTTCCTCTTCCTTTCCATTTTAGTGACTTCAGATTTTCCACCCAACACTGCAGTTTCCTTCAAACCCCAGATTTTATAGAGCAGCACCAGCAGCTTCCTCCTCAATCACGTCTCTCTCCACTTGCTGGCAGGTCCATTTTCCTTTACAGCTTCTTCTCCTGGGACATGTGCAAGTCCACCTAATTGTCAGATAACCAGCTTGACTGGTATTAACAAACTTCCCGCTCCCCCCTGCCTTGGTATTTTTTTTTTTTTTCCCTAACCTGTATCTCATTCTCTCCCTCTTTGGTTCCCATCTCTCCTCTTCTCCACTTCCAGGTCTATCCCCCCAAACACAAGTACAAGAGACCCCAGCTCACTGTGACCACGCAGCCCAGCCCCCAGCTCGCCCCACGATCTCACGCTTCACATCACCTTGGTTTTTTAGGTGGGTGCCCTGTACAACCTCTAGTGCTCCCCACCTTCCTTTATGGATGTAGTTGAACACAGATCCCCACCATGCTGCAGAAAAACAGCAAAAAGGAGTCCAAAGGCTCCTAAATGAACAAAGCCAATCGGTAGGTGAATCTCCTACTGTCCCCCTTCTCTCACCCCCCGTTTCTTGTCCATCTGTCCTGAGGTTGTGCAGCTCTGGCACATCACTGCCTCGGGGCTAGGTGGGCTCCCAGAAGCTGGGAAGCCAGGAGCAGGGGGCTGTAGCATCCCCTCCTGTCCACGGAGGGCACTCGGTACCATCGCGTGACGCTGCTTTTGTACGGATGTGCCTGTACGTTATGAAATAAAACCCAAATTTAGAACGTCTGTGTTCTGCTCGGCTGCAAGACGCTGTGTTATTCAGATGTACATAAGCAGCACTTGGTCAAGAGGAAGGTTGATTTTAATTTGCACGTAAACTTTTAACAGCTGTAGAAGGTGGTCTTTTGTGATACACTGAAAGAGATGATTAGGAAATGACAATTTAGGTGAGAGGCTCCATGTGGCTTCCATCAGCCTTGCAGAGAATCACAGACTTCACCAATACTGCAAGATACTATAATGATTCCAGCAAATTTGTCCAACGGCTTAGACACCGTTCTGGCACCGGAGAAGGCGTCTGTAAGTCAGACACCTGCTCGGCGGTCCCCACAGCTCAGCCTTCTGTCAAGCAGTTGCAGTGACAGAGGATCCCATTTTTGCTAAAATTCCACTTTGGAGCATTATCGAGTAGCCGACATCACCTGCTGAGCAAGTACCCGGCCCTCTCCTCGCGGGAGTCTCCGGACGTTCACATCCACAGTTCCCATGCAGAAACGCTCTACCCGGCGTAAGACGGGGCAGCCCCAGGCCCGTGGTCCCACCGAGACAGTCCATGAAACCATTCTCAGGAGTTCAACCCCCCAGCCCTCCGTCTCCACTGCACCCAGAGCGCTGCAGAACCTTTAATGTCCCGCTGTCAGAAACTGCCCTGCTTAACACACGGCATCTCCTAAAACAAGATAAGCAGAAGCCTCTCCATCTCAGAATTTGATGTAATGGGGTGGTGAGAATTCATCTGTGCAGAAAGCTTCCAACACAAGCCCTTCCTAGAGCACTACCACTGTCTCGCACACCCTTTCAAGGAGGGCAACAAGGAGCAGTTTGAAAACCCTCCGACCACCCCCGGAGTGAGGACCCACCGGCAGAGCCATCCTCTCCTGGGCCTCGGTTTCCCCCGCTGACGAAGAGGACACCCATTCCTGTGCTGCCGCGACTCACCAGCCACTCCCAGTCCATCTCCAGGAAACCGCTCGCTCTCCCGAGGGTCCCCAGCCCAGACCCCCTCCTCGGCGCGGGCCCCGGGGAGCACATGGGTGCTGAGCCACCGGCTCCGCTCC
>NW_009211647.1:15235-26081 GCF_000690835.1 Fulmarus glacialis | reverse complement strand
AGCGGCACTGAAGGGATGCTGTAAAACATGAATCAGGCTTTCGGAGCCAATCACACGAAGTGTAAAATGAAGGCAAAGAAAACGGATTCATCCAAGGTTTTATGATCATTCCTCGAGGAAGAAGAGGGTTTTCCTCCCACTTCCTCTAGCATTTCTTTTTATCGCAGTAACGGAGCCTTGCTGATTGGAAGAAGAGCCTGCAGAGTTTCAGCCTGGCTTAAAACAAATCCATCTACAGTGAAAGAGGGTGGAGACAGAAGCATTCATTATGTAGTGGAAAGCATATCAAATTTGATAGATCCTAAATTACTTTTTAAATGACACCGATTAGTCCTAATTGGTGCAGGAGTCAGCATTACCTAGGTCCTGACACCAGCTCGGGAGCTGAATGCGAAGTCAAATAAATTCCAGCTTAAAACTCTTCAAATTTTAAACAAAAATTGTGCAGGTTTTTTTTGTCTTTCACTATACTCAGAACATGTTTGACAATTAGTTGTGCAAATGTCTAATGAGTTAAGAAACTATAACAATTTTAGGAGAAGAAAGGTTGAAGTAAGGCAGTGAAAGAGTCAAGGACAGCACTTTGGACAGGCTCCCCATTTCATACCCAAGGCTGAAAAGAACTGATTAAGTTAACTGCTATTACTGAAACGATATACCTGTATATCTTACGCCATCATCTAATAAATGGCAGTAGCCACGTGGTTTCTCATGTTACTGCTTTTATGCTTTACTGGTATCCAACTTCACAGTGCCTACTGCTTCGAGATGCCTCTGTCGGGGCCAGGGCGACGGGCACTGGCGGCGAGGGTGGGTGCTCCCCCACACTGCAAGGCATCTACCCTACTGCTAAGTCAGGCAACCACAAAAAGGGGGGAAAAAAATAATAAAAAAAAACAACCAACCAACAGTATTTTCCAGGCTGAAAAACTTCGCAGCCATGACAAATCCATTCAGAAGAGAGACCTAAAGAAAAAGGAAATTTGGGAAAAATATGGGAAGTCAGATGAGTGGCTTCTGTGGAACTTCCATCCCAAATTTCTGCTGCACACGCTCAGACCTTTGAATCTATTTTTCTTTCTAGCTGGAGGGCCACTGAGAGGACACAGTAAGACACGCTAGTAGAGAAAACAGTCCAAGAGAGGTTGATGCACATCTTTTTTTTCCTGATGATTCAGAAAGAACCTCTTCCCAAAGCCCCAACTAGAGACCACCCCACCATGGTGAGGACCTCCTGTTTTAACCGAGTATTGTCTTGAGAGAGGATTGAGATTCTTCCACAGGAGAAATGGGGAAGAGAGACTGGTCCCTGTGATGCAAATGGAATAACCAGCTCAGACAGCATTCAAACCCTGCTGATCCACAATAACGTGTGTTATAAGGACCTGAAACAAGCCCAAACACTTCCCCAGAAGGCATTATGGTGAGATGGGGAATTCGCACTGTGGTTCGAGTCTCCCGAGGGAGCCCTTCTGGTGGCCATGTACCTCTTGAAAACCAGCGAGATGACCACGCCACTGGAGCGGATCACTTCACGCTGTGGAAGCACAGGCCTCTACCAGGCTACTGGGGGACCTACGAGGGGAGATAAAAGAGTATCTGCCCAGCATTATGCACCACCACTTACACTTCTGGGCTATTTTGGGTCCTAGAATAAATTTAGCTACACTCATGCTGCACTTAAGCCTGACCAAAAAGTATTCTCTTCCCCAAATTTCTGGCCAAACGAGAGAACGATGAAGTCCTCTCCCCAGGGGCCGAACATCACTTACCTGACCTTTTCTCCAGTGGGAAGTACAGCGGTCTTCTCCACAGTGATGCTCCAGCACTTAAAACATATTTTCCATTACACACCTAAACTAGAACATCTGTAAATCACATCCTGACAGTATTGAAAAGTACAACCTGTTCTCAAATTTCTCAGCCACTAAAACCATGTGAACATCTCCTGTTTTACCTTTCTACTCTGCCGGCTCCTTTATTTCTATTAGAGGCTCCTGTAATTTAGTATTTTCCTAACACATTAATATTTTCCTAAGAGAGAGAACTCGGCCCATTTTAATCTAGCAATTAATTCCTTCCAGCTCCAAAAGCACTTGCCACTTTGTTCATTAACACCGAGGTAATCCTCCATCCGCACACACTGTGGAGCTGCTCCTGGGAGAGAAGAGCATGAAGCACTTTGTCCTGAAAGCAGCGCTGCCGGGATGGGTCAGACACCTCCCACGGCTCCCGGGACACGGGGGAAAGGTGAAGTCCACACACACCGTCCGTAAAACACGGTGGAGAAGCCTCAGCCCTGCTCTCACAATACAAACCCTGAAGTATCCTTTAAGAAAGTTATTTTCTTCACAGCTATTATTCTTCTCTATGAAAAGTCTTGTTAAGCAATTTTATCTTCACCCTGAAGTGCTTTATCGTGACCTTCTTTCCTTTGAAAAAAGGGTATTTTTTTTTTGTTACTGTAAAGCAAGAAGAACAGCTCTGCTTATTTGTGTGTTCTTTTAGAGATTTACAGTTTGTGAAGATCTGCAGGTTCAAAGTGATAGGGGGGAAAAGAAAAAAAAAAAAAAAGAGAAGTGGGGGAGAACAAACAAAAACCAGAGCCCTCACCCCAGGCTGCAGATAGCCGTGAGCCAGGCACGGCAGAGGCACTCGCGTCAGGGCGAGCAGCTCACTTCCAGCCAAAGGGTTGTGCGCGGGCAGATGGACGGGCCCTGCGGAAGGGGACGTGCCACACCACTCTGCTGTCCTAAGGTGCTGTACTTTGAGTTTACACACAAGTATCAGTTAACTGGAAATATTTGAAAGAAAAAAGATCATTTTAATAAATCTAAGTCTTCCCGTACTCGTTAGCCTGACGGAAAGCAGGCTGCCTGCCGGGAGCGGGCAGGCACCGCACCTCTCCAGACCAGCAGCTCTCATTCCGGGAGAGTGAATCTCTGCTCATGCAGATCGAGCGACTAAACAGGCATACAGGGAATATTAAATACTCCCTCAAGTAGTGATATATTAATACGATGTACAGTGAAATATATTTGCCTCATAATTCTGGAAATGCCTGCTGAGAGTCAGCTGAATGTAAAAATGGCTTGATCCCAGTTTAAGTAGATTAAAGATGACCTTCCACTTCTCCGCGGCAGCCTGCCTGGCCAGAGGCCGAGGCGTTACGGTCCTCTGCTCCGGCGAGGTCATGCCTGGAGCAGCATGCTGACTGCTGGGCCCCCAGCTCAAGAGGAGCGTGAGGAAATGGGAAAGCCCAGCGGAGGCTACGCAAGGGTCACGGCAAAGGGCACACGACCTACTCGAAGAGGGCAACCAGGCTGTGCGGGCTGGCAAACAGCGGCAGCCCCCAGCAGCTCAGCTCCCGCTACCAGCACTGTGGGTCAGGCTCCTCCAGGCTGGGGCAAGCGATAGAGATGGGAAAAGAGCTGTGGCGTGGCGTGCTCAGCCGGGATGTACACAAAACCTCGTAGCCAGGAGGGTAGTGCAGCAGGTCACTGCCATCCTTCGCAGCGTTTAAGGCTCAGCTCTGAAAAAACCGTTCCGTTCAGGCTGACTTCAACTGGCTGACTTAAACTTTCAGAGGGATGCTGGACTAGAGGACCTCTATACATCCTTTCCAATCATTATTTCTACGATTCTACAATCTTATTAAAAAGTATAACCAGGTTGGATGTTGTAACGAACATTTTGGATGGCATAAACAAACACTTGCAACTTTTCCTCAGTCTGGCTGGAGACTAGGGGCTGCCTTAAACAGAAGTCTCAAGTTGTCTGCTAATATGAAGGTTATCTTCACTCAGTGATGTGTTAGGTGTCACGAGCTATACTGAAACAGCATTAAAAAGCTAGAAAATCTCCCTGCATTTTGGAAGGGTGGCAGAAAAAAAAATACCTGAATCTCAGCCAGGAATATTAGCACCAGAAATAGAAGTAACTGAAAAAACACCCAATGTTTGAACAAATCAAAGAGACCAAATCCAATGAATAAGTTACCACAAATTATCTATCCAGATCTGATTCTCATACAAAGTCAGGGAAATCTCACCCCTAAATGCTATGGTACTAGGATGAAAACAGAATAAATAATTTGACTTTTCAAAAGCTACAAGGCATCACTTTGAAAATATTATACTGATTTGAGCTGCACAGAATTACTAACTTGAGCTTTACTTTGCATAATTGCTAGCATCATCCTTTGAAAGCAGAATGCTTTGTAATCGGCTATACCATGAACATCAGTTTACTTAGTGATTACGTATCTGAAAGACACGGCTCAGTTCCCCAAATCATTCAGTCCAAACTCCTGTAACACGCACCCTCCTCTGTACCTTAAAATTGTACAGAAAAAGTCTATCACTGTTCTTAAATTCAGAAAATAATCATCCTGTTCAACGTATGCAGGTGAAAGAGGGTATTTCGGTATCTGCCTGCCTGCCATTTCAACACCCCCGGACAAACACTTTTGCCCACTTCCCATTAGCTACAGCAGCAGCTACCCGAGGATGGAGACAGCGACCGACTTGTATTGCTCTCCTGACCAGTTACAGAGTGGAGTAAGGGGGGCCTTCCAAATTCAGGCTGAGAGCGGAGAATAAGAGCAGTGACATTTTCAGTCCTCATTTCAGGAGGACTTCTTCATAAACTGAGTAGGAATGAGTTAGGACTACTTCTAACCTTCGAGTGTTTTGAAAAAGATCTCAGGTAAAACATTAGCAGTATGAATGTCCCCAGCAAGTCCTACAGACAAGAGGTGTACTTTATGCTGATGCATCAAATCTGTCTTTTCCTAGAATACAATGGTCTGAAAGCCTTGGCCCAAAACCAAGATGGTTCAGCTCCCTAACGTTTTTCTGATACAAAATGGATTATCTCACTCCCCAGGCAGGTGAGACCTGACTGCATTTGCCCAGCTCAGGCTGAGCACACTGATCAACTTAAAAGGAACTGGACAGCAAAAGTAACTTTGTTGGTATTCTTTTTGGTGGAGTCAGAAGGTGGCTGACCCAGGGTTACAGGATTGGCAAGGCCACTGGCAGCTTGGTGACAAGCTAACATAGGAATAATAACGAATTACCCCTTCAGAGAGGAGATGGGCACCACACACGGCTGACACCATGTAGATGGCAGAGCCTGAGGAGGAACCACGTTGTGGCCAAGCTGTCAGCCAGGGCCCAATGCGTTGACCGGTCAGAGTATCTTGTTCTCCAGGTCCATGTCACGCTGGTGTAAACTAGATCTGGTGCTGTGATTTGTGCGTACATGTGTTTTGTGTTTTGTAGAACAGGAGACATTATCCACCCGCAAAACCCATGCTGCCAAGTTACCACGTTTTTGATTACACATCACTGAGTGGTGTGGTTTGGGTCTATGGACCTATGGACCACTCCACACATCATTCATTTCTGGTAAATGAGTAAAAGATGAACAACAAATGAAATTTAAAAAAAGAAAAAAAAAAAGGAATCTGACTTTCCTTGTGGGTAGGGATTTAAGAAAAGTCTGAAAGACACATCTTTCAAACTTCAATAATGGATGAAGTTACCTAAATCTAATACTGTTAACTAACGGAACAGCACGTGAAGAGATGATGCTTCTAAACTGTCTAAATCCACAAAATCTGTGGATCTGCCACAATCTGTGACAAATCAGTAGCGTGCCACAACAAACACAACCAATCCATTCTTTTTGGTTAACGCAACACAAATCCAGGAAAAACAAGGTAATGCAAACAGCTGAAATCGCATCCTCAGCAGTCTCCATTCTACAGGGCGCCACTTCTTTCTGTCAGAACTACAAATCCAAGCCAGGTGAGCTAGAGAACTATGCAAGTTAAAAGTCATTCTGAAGTAGAAGATGAAGTGTTGCAAGGTTTTAAAAAAAAGCAAAACAAAAAAAAAAACCAAGAGAGAGAATTTGTAATGAAAGCAGCTTTAAATAGAACATCTGTTCCTTTTAGCTTCATGGCACTTCAAACAAGCTGCTTTCACCAAGTACAAGCTATTGAGATGAGCAAGAAAAAAAAAAAAATAGTTCCTAAACAAGGAAACTACTGGTAGTCCAAATCTGTAGGCTTCTCCAGTTACAAGCATTTACGCAATATGCCCCTGAACCATAACACCATCAGTACCTCAAACAGGATGCAAATGAGAAGACAGTGTTTTCACTGACAAAGCCACTTCCCTAGGTTTCATAGAGCACTTCAATTCCTGCCTGTAATGGAAGACTTCAGTTAAAAAACCGCCCCAAAAATCTGCTTTTCAAGATTCAAAGGATTATAAGCCAGCAACAGAAATAATGAAAAGACAGCTTTTGTCAGTTGATATGCAAGAACAGTTGTGTAAAAGACAGCTCAGTATTTTAAGATGAAAAATACAAAGAGCAGGCTAAATATAAGATATGCCACACCTCTAAGTGCTTTTGTGCATGATATGAAAAACAAGTGGGTGTGGTTTGCTTTTTTGCTTTTGGGGGAGTTGAGCAGTCTAAAAAGAAGAAAACAGAATATAAACCTGTGAAGAGAGTGTGTTAAAATAAGAGATCTGCACGTACGTCACTCAAGAACTGTGGTTTAACTGCTATTTAAAAAGCAACAGCAAATTGCGTGGCTTCCTGGAATGGCCATATAGTGTGGTAAATAAGAGGTTTCACGTGGAGCTGCCAACACCGTACTCAAAGGCTGAAGCACTCTATCAGATAAATACTCAGGCTGAGCAGCGCAAGATCCGAAGGTTGAGATGAAGCCCCGTCATACGTACCATAGCTCTGAGCCGACCCAAACCAACTATTAACTGCATTAACTACGGCACAGTGTTCATACCAATTCCCAAGGAACCCCTGTCTTGCAATGCCTGTTGACAGACGTTACGAGCAATTTTGAGAGAAAGGTACACGGGGAAAAGTTTACATTAAGGTCAAATGTATTGAATGAGCAGTCTAGAGAAGGGCTAAATAAGGACAAGGACACGATCCCTGCTAAAATTCTGACAAATAAATCATAAAAATATTAGTATCGGGGGGGGGGGGGGTGGGGGGGGCGACGCAGAAAGAAGGGGAAAAAAAAAGCTTTCGCAAAGGCACTCTTAAAGAATGGAAATAAACGGGACATTGGTTGCTTATTCAAGAGAGCATTCTAGGTATGTCCACAGCCTTCCAAATTTGAAACAAACTGCTGCTGTCCGCATTGATCTGACCTGTCACTACCCACCTCAACACACAAGAAACTGTCTTCATCAAACTAATTAATCAATTTCTCCAAAACCTTGTTGTATTATTAGAATGCTTTCACGCAGTAACTACCAACTTCACACACCCTTCCCAATTTGAGATGTTCTAGGACCTCTAGAGGTTTTATTATTTTGATTTATAGTTTACGGTATTAATTTTTTTTAAATAGCTTTTCTAAAAGTCCAGAATTCAAGCTGTTATCAGCTCAACACAAATTTAACTTTTAAAACTGGTAACTGCAGCTTTTTCTTCAACAAAAATAGTTAATATAGGCAAAATATGATGGCCTTTCCTCCTCTTTTTCAATCAAAAAATGCTCAGAAAAGCTTAGCAGAAATTACACAATCAGTTTAGGGAAACTTGATTACATTACAAAAAACTGTACATATTCTCTAGAAGAACAGGGAAGTTCTCATGCGGGTTTCTGTCAGCCATCCATCCTATCACTTTAACATGCTTTGGATCATTTTTCTGGGCATGGTTATAGCTTCTTACCACTGTACTGCCACTACAATTTACATTTATAAAATCTGGCAGTAGCTACAAAAAGCACAACAAAAAAAAGCAACTGAATCTCCAGTTGGAAGGCACTCATTTACAGTATCTGCAATGACTCGAAGTCTAGCTGTTAAAAACTTTAAAAAAATATGAAAGTTAAGATTTAATCAAAGAAATACATTCAAGAAAGCTCAGCAACATGAAGAAGGGATACAGGAGAGAAAGACAGCTAAGGAAAATGACAGGCACAATTGACATGGCATTGTTACTTTTTAA
Organism: Fulmarus glacialis; assembly: GCF_000690835.1. Taxonomy (NCBI): domain Eukaryota; kingdom Metazoa; phylum Chordata; class Aves; order Procellariiformes; family Procellariidae; genus Fulmarus; species Fulmarus glacialis. The sequence continues at coordinate 18,077 of NW_009211647.1, read as the reverse complement.
ATAGAATTATTATTATAGAATAGTATTGTCCTACATTACCTTGTTTTCCAAGTACATGTCATCACCCACCTCCATCAAAGATGTGATCCGTTTTGGATGCCAATAAATATCAGAAATTAAACAATCTCCGTACTAGAGATTGTTTAGGATTATGAAAAATGAGGGAATAGCATAAGCTGCATTTCAGTACCATAAATTGATTAAAGAAAATTAAATTAAAGCAGTTAAGTAGGAATGAGTATATTTTTAAAGAACCAATTTGTGTTTTATCAAAAGAATTCTGAAGCACAAATTGACAATTTTGACAAATGCTTCAAAGAATGAACAAGCCCATGACATTCATTAGGCTATTAAAAAAAATAGTAACGTAGCTATAGATTGAAAAGCAGCAAAACACTATTGTGAATCAAAGTATCTCAAAAAACTCAGTAGACTTTTTATGGTAGGAAGTTGAAGTTAATAGTATCGGTATCCTGAAATCCCATGCTAGGACAAGTGTATGTATAAACTATCAGGAAAACAGAGAGGAGTAAATTTTAAAGACGCAATTATTTAGTTCTACTGAGATTAGAGAAGATGGGGATTTACCGGCTCTAACAAGCTACAGGAATCAGCACCACACCATCCAAAGGAAAACCAAACAAACAAACAACAGTAATCACTAACTTCTTACATATTGTCTTTGGTTGTTTAATATCAAGAAATACTTTTTACAGAATATGTGAAGACTATTCCTTTGAATTTCATTCTGTGTCAGTATCTTCTCTGTGGCCTCTTTGGTAAACTAGAGGACAGGCTTTGCTTTCTCTGAATTGTTTGTTGTTTTCTACATTTTTATCACATATCTCTTCAAAACTCAAATTTCTTTCATTTAAAGGCTTTTGTACGAAAATGGTATAACTAGAACAGACTTTACATTGTATAGTGAAGGTATTTTTCTTGTGTTATAAACTTAGAACCTACTAAAACCATTTTCCACAAGATACTATTGAACTTACAGCAGGATTAATAATAATAATAAAAAAACCATCCAAAGTTACATTAGCAAAGATTAGACGTATTAGCTCTAAGATTTTAAAATGACTCCTTTAAAAAGCCTTGTAACAGAAAGGAGTTTTCAACACCCAGCCACAGCTGCTCAGTAACTGAGGAGAGGGGAGTAGGAGGGAAGAGATGTTTAGGGTTTTTCCCCTCATTTCCTTGCTGTCTTGCCAATTAAGCTTAGAATGTTTATCAGGTGTATGATAAATGTAAGAAATGGTAAGTAGCATACACTTTTAGTGGTATTTCAATTGGAATATATACAGTATCTCCAATGTCTGAATCAAAAGCATTCTGAATAATGTCAGATAAAAGCTAAGAGGAAAAAGAAACCAACAGAAAGGCTATTGATACACCTTTAAAAAAGCATAACACAAAAATAATTAACCATTGATTTCTTGGCATGTAAAAGTTCTATACAAATTTTAAAAATTTTATTTGCAGGTACTAACCTCTTGAAAAGCTCACTCTGTATTTACACTAATCTTTTAACAAGTTTATCTCAAATTAAAGCATATTTAAAACAATCATGATTGCATTAACTTTTCTACTTTAAATTATTACCCAATTAGTGCTTTATTCACATTTTAAAAACTTGTACAATTTATTACAAATATAAAACAGTGCAGTTTTTCATACATTATCCCAACTCTGAGACAAACACTTAAAAGACATGGAAAAAGATTTTGATTTCTATAAACATAACATTTGCATTACTCATACCCCTTTCTTCACTGTCCTCCCCTAACCCCGATTTAAAAAGATCAAACATACAACATACTGTAGGTTTATTTTTATTCAAAAAGTTACTGTCTCAAGACATAAATACAAATCAGAAAACAGTACAATTAGGACAATAGAATGTGGAGGACAACAGGTTAAGGTAAATATATAAAACATTTTTAGCTGGTTGAAAACAAAGCTGTAAGAACTGCTTTCACAAAGAAACACTCCTTCAAGAGTAAGAAAAATCAACTTAAGTTTAAAATCATATATACAGTCCTCTCAGCAGTTCTATTAAATGCAGTGGTGTGAAAAACAATATAGGCAGTACTTTTAGACATGAGAGTATTTATTTATGTAAAATGAGTTAGGCAGATCTAGTTTTGAGTTTGTTGTTACCCCATGACTTAGTAAAATAATTATATTTTATCATGATGCTTTAGATAATCTATGGTTTTTGGCTACCACAGCCGAATGTTTAATTTCTGAGTCTAAAAACAGGAAGCCTTTTTGTATTCACCCATTTGGGGAGTTTCTTGTATTGCAAGCATATTAAGGCATGGAATGATTAAAATAATATACCTCAAGAACTGAGAGACAACTGACAAAAAATATACATATGTAATATAAGTTAATATTTCCTTTAAAATGATGCCTAGCTGCCTAAGCCTTGCAAAATGAGTCGATGTCAAAATGGCATAGATCCACTTTCTGTTTTAGACCAAATTTAATTTATTTGTGAATGGACACAAAATGAAGTTTAAAGCTTAGCTTTCAAAGGATATTAAGGGTTGTTTATGAATTTCTATTATCCAATCTAATTTACATACAGAGGAAATGTACTGTAACCTGTTAGAAGTATCTTTAACCTGAAGACTGCTTGCAAAGACAGATAGATAAAACAATATAAAATACAAATTTAAAAATCATTTTTAAAGCATGAATTCTCATGCTCTTCTATTTTTAAACATTGTTAAACTTTCAATATATTTCTGAAACCTCATAATTTTAAGTTGGAATTTAAAAGTAAGAAAAAACTAAACAAACTGCGCAATTATAAAATCAGCACCAATTTATA